>NC_134494.1:26089747-26292247 GCF_040206685.1 Ascaphus truei | reverse complement strand
TCTCTCACTCTCAATCTCTCCCTCTGACTCTCTCCCCCTCTGACTCTCTGACTCTCTCCCTCTGACTCTTTCCCTCTGACTCTCTCCCTCTGACTCTCTCCCCCTCTGACTCTCTCCCCCTCTGACTCTCTCCCCCTCTGACTCTCTCCCCCTCTGACCCTCTCCCCCTCTGACTCTCTCCCCCTCTGACCCTCTCCCCCTCTGACTCTCTCCCCCTCTGACTCTCTCTCCCTCTGACTCTCTCTCCCTCTGACTCTCTCTCCCTCTCTCCGACTCTCCCCCTCTCTCCGACCCCCTCCCCTCTCTCCGACTCCCCCCCTCTCTCCGACTCCCTCTCCCCGACTCTCCCCGACTCTCCCCAACTCACACTCTCTCTTTCAGACACTCTCTCTCACACACTCTCTCCCACACACAGGGGGAGGGGAATCGGAACGGGGGGATCGTAACGGAATCAGAACGGGGGAATCTGAGCAGGGGGGAATCGGAGCAAGGGGTGAAATCAGAACAGGGGGGTCGGAGCATGGGGGGGGAAATCAGAACGGGGGGAATCGGAATGGGGGGAATTGGAGCAGGGGGTGGAAATCGGAGCAGGAGGGAAGGGGGAAGCAAGGCAGGCATGGAGCAGTACTCACCTGACTTGCTCCATGCAGGAAAGGGCGGGCCTCACTTTGCAAGCTCAGAGCTTGCTGCAGGCCAAAAAAAATTCTGGCAGCGTGCCAACACGCGCCAGCCAATCAGGAGACGGGGGAGGTTTTTTTTTCCCCTTGAAGAGACACGCACACTGCCTGGCACATCGCGAGCGCACTAAATCCTGTCAGCCCGTGGTGACCGGGCGACGGGATTTATCGAGGGGCACGGCCGCGCAGGGGACCCGGGCCCCCTGACTCACGGGGCCCGGGATGCCAGTGCCCTCTGTCCCCCGCTGTTGGCGGCCCTGCTCGGCGTTGCCCGGGATTACATTTTCCCTCAACCCCGATCTCTGCTCCCTCTCTCTCTCTCCGCTACCCCTCTCTCTCCGCTCCCCCTCTCTCCACTCCCCCCCTCTCTCTCCGCTCCCCCTCTCTCCACTCCCCCCTTTACCTCTCTCCCCCTTCCCCTCTCTCCCCTTGCCCCTCTCTCCCCCTTCCCCTCTCTCCCCCTTCCCCTCTCCCCCCCTTCCCCTTTCTCCCCCCCTGTCTGTTTCTCCCCCGTTCACAGAAATCCGGGGGCCCCCCCTGCACATGAATGAGCCCCCCCCCATTCACAGCTGATCCCATTTGATATGTTCAGCTTGTGTAAGGAGATCACCAAAATCCCTTATATAAGAAGGCAACGCCTGAACAAAAGTCTGTAGATAAACATCAACATATCTTGACAGACCATCTCCCGAAGATCCCATACTTGAGACTATCGGTCTCCCAAGTGGGGAGACCAATGTCTTGTGGATCTTCAGGAGTCGGTGGAGGACAGGAATAACCGGGTAGGCTTTGTATAAATAATGGAGTTCCTATTCCTCAAGTACTCCAAGAATACTTCCCAGTTCCAATAATGGTTTTAAATCTCTGAGAAAGGGGATAGGGGGATCTCTACGAAGAGTGGTATATGTTGTGGGCTCCCCCAGTTATCGAAGAGCATCACGCCTATACTGACTCCTGTCCTGGACCACCATTTCTCCTCACTTATCAGCTCCCTTAATAACGATGTTGTTAATTGATTGAAGGGTTTGTAAGCCTGTTTTTCTTCTCTAGTTAGGTTTTATATTGGCTGATTATGGGGAGAGGTAGGAAATGTGTAGCCTCTGGAAAGAAGGGTAAGATCTCTCTCTATTAACTTCTCAAAAGTAATTAAACTGGTATCCTTGCAATGTGCAGGATAGAAGTTTGACATTTTTCTGACAGCTGCCATCCCAGATCCTTAGTTAAAGGGATCCCAAAAGTGCAATACATCAGGTTGAAAAGGAACTGTTCCAATAATGATGACTTTCTCACAGTCCAGGGACCTTTACAATAGATTCTTAGCCCGAGGCTATGCCAGGGCAAATCTTAGTCGGGCATTTGAGGAGGTTTGTGTGATGGAGAGATACGCATTGTTTCACAGGAAGGGTAATAATAGGTCACCTCAGGAAGCCCCGCTCTTCATAACACAGTACAGTGCTCAAGCTGAGCAAATAATAAACATTATTAAGCGGCATTGAGGCATTCTGCACGTGGACCCTGTCCTCAAACAAATATTTCGGGAAGGTCCCAGGTTTGTGTTCAAACGGGCAAAAACCATTGCAAATTATGTGTCACTGAGTTTCTTTGATTCCAGAAATACAAATTACAAACCTCTTCCGTCAGGTTCCTCCAGGTGCCTTCCCTGCAAGATTTGCAGATATATGAACAGAGGGCCGGAATTTGCTTCCGCAGAGACAGGTCAGCGGTTTAGATCCAGACTTACAACTAGAATTATGGGGCACGTCCGTCTCATCTCTAGGGCAGATCTCACGCACCCAGTCTCTAATCACTGTTCATGTTGTAGCCAGGGCAATTTGAATGCGCTCTCTTTTTCAGGAATTGAATATATGTCATCCCCCGTGAGGGGCGGTAATAGGACCAATATCCTTAACCGTCGCAAACTGTTTTGGATCTTCACCTTAAGGACCCAGGTCCCCTTTGGTCTTAACTCAGACTGGGATCTGGGTCCCTTTGGTGAGGATTAAAAATTATTTTACTGGACACATCATACATAAAGCTTGGCCCCCTGGAGACGCACTTACCAAAATTCCCTCCTACTGTCTCTGTACGTTCTCCCTACCTACCAATTAGACTGTAAGCTCCTCGGAGCAGGGACTCCTCTTCCTTAATGTTACTTTTATGTCTGATGCATTTATTCCCATGACCTGTTTATATTATCTGTTATTTATATTATCTGTTATTTATTTGATTACCACGTGTATTACTACTGTGAAGCGCTATGTACATTAATGGCACTATATAAATAAAGACATACAATACAATACAATTTTCAAATCCCACAGAAGCCGTTATTATTATTATTGATTATGAACCATATTGTATATATAACTGGACATGTCTCAATATATACAAATGGGTAAATCAATGGACTAACCCTCCAGGCGCTCAGAATAGAACATAGTCCTGCTGGTGAGCAATGTTGAAATAAATCTGATAAACCCTGGCTATGTTCAACCATCTAGCAGTATGCAAAGTGTAATCTTCCCCCCAACCGGCTCACCATGAGCACTATTAGGCTGGAACACGGGAAACTCACGTGTAATTCTTGAAAATGTTGATGGCAAGCCAGTCCGGTCTTGGCAGTGTGATGTGCAGGATGCTCCCGCTCCTCCTGGATGGGGCTGGGGTCTCTCCGTCGCAGGATCTCGTTGCTTCACCGCCAACCCGCTGCCCGCCGATGCGGAGGGTGGTCACCTGACCGGCGGCATGGATGGTGCTTCCGAATGACGTCACGGCAGACCCGGCAGCCAGGAACGCCCAGCAGTGACTCGGCGTGCAGGCGCGCAATGAACCAGTAGAGATAACCTCTTAAAAAAGAGAAAAAGCGCCGCACAGCATCAAAAAAAGAAAGTGAAGGCTGATAAGGGGAAAATAAAAGAGCTTTATTTGCACAAGGTGCAAGCGAAAACCTCTTGACGCGTTTCGGCCTGGGAGGCCTTTGTCAAAAAATATTTAATATTTTTTGACAAAAAAATTTAATATTTAATATATATCTTCCCCACCAGTGTCTCTTTTTTGCTATATAACTGTGTTTGGCATCTCTAATCTTTACAGAGGGAATTTTGTCATTGTATTGATTGTGTGTGTGTGTGTGTGTGTGTGTGTGTGTGTGTGTGTGTGTGTGTGTGTGTGTGTGTGTGTGTGTGTGTGTGTGTGTGTGTGTGTGTGTGTGTGTGTGTGTGTTACACTTTATGAGAGGAAGTGGTCTTTTCCAATGTTGACTGTGTGGTAGGAAATTTTATTTTCCCCATGGATTTTCATATGGACACACAGTTGTGTGAAAAAGAAAGTACACCCTTTTTGAATTCTATGGTTTTACATATCAAGACATAATAACAATCATCTGTTCCTTAGCAGGTCTTAAAATTAGTTAAATACAACCTCAGATGATCAGCAACACATGACATATTACACCGTGTCATGGTTTATTTAACAAGAACAAAGCCAAAATGGAGAAGCCATGTGTGAAAAACTAAGTATACCTTATGATTCAATAGCTTGTAGAACCAACTTTAGCAGCAATAACTTGAAGTAATCGTTTTCTGTATGACTTTATCAGTCTCTCACATCATTGTGGAGGAATTTCTCTACAACGTTGCTTCAGTTCCTTGAGGTTTGTGGGCATTTGTTTATGCACAGCTCTCTTAAGGTCCAGCCACAGCATTTCAATCAGGTTGAGGTCTGGACTTTGACTGGGCCATTGCAACACTTGATTCTTTTATTTTTTAGCCATTCTGTTGTAGATTTGCTGGTGTGCTTGGGATCATTGTCCTGTTGCATGACCCAATTTCAGCCAAGCTTTAGCTGTCGGTCGGACAATGTGTTAGGGACAATGTGTTTGAAGCATTGATGTCAGCATTGCGACTATAACTGCACACAGGAGTATACACTTATCCATTATTGTAGGATTATTATATATAAGTATCCTATGATTACATAATAATGATGGGTATGGATCAATAAACAGAGTCTTATACTTGCACTCCTTATTAATTAAGTTTTCAAACAACACGATACACACTGTTTAATTTTGGATATAAAGTTTAATGTATATGTGTACCATTATTTAAATCAAAGCACAATAAATGTTAAGTTTTAACAGCCTAGGTATGCACCGTTAATGTGCTTCTTGCTGGGGAAAGTCTTTACAACATAAACCTTTTTTTCTAATTGTACTGTCATGAACTTTAACATTTAACATGCTAACTGAGGCCTGTAGAGTCTGAGATGTAACTCTTGTTTTTTTTTTGCAATTTCTCTGAGCATTCCACTAATAGGGAAGATTGGCAACTGTCTTGAATGGTTTCCACTTTTGAATAATCTTTCTCACTGTTGAATGATGGGCTTTAAATTGTTTGGAAATGGCCTTATAACCCTCCCCAGATTGATGGGCAGCAACAATTGCTTCTCTAAGATCATAGCTGATGTCTTTCCTCCTTGGCATTGTGTTAACACACACCTGAATGCTCCAGACCAGCAAACTGTTAAAACTTCGGCTTTTTTAGAGGTAGTCACACTTGCTGATGATCAATTAATCAAGGGCATTTGATTTGCAGCACCTGTCTGCTACTTAGCATCTTAATTCATATGGAAGCAGTAAGGGTGTACTTAGTTTTTCACACATGGCTTCTCCATTTTGGCTTTATTTTTGTTAAATAAATCATGACACGGTGTAATATGTCATGTGTTGTTGTTCATCTGAGGTTGTATTTACCTAATTTTTAGACCTGCTAAGGAACAGATGATTGTTATTATGTCCTGATATGTGAAACCATGGAATTCAAAGAGGGCGTACTTTCTTTTTCACACCACTGTACAGTGGCGGCCGCTTTTATTCTTCTGCGGCCGCCACCGCAATGTGCCGCGCGTCACTGTGGCGCCGGTCACACGTGCCAAGGTTCCCCGGCGGCCCCGAAGGTTGAGGGGGTAAGGGGAAGATGCGCGAAGGGCAGAGCAGCCAGGGGGAGCAAGGGGGAGCAGCCAGGGGGTCGCGAGGGGATGCGCTGGCGCTACGAAGATGCGCACGCGGGGAGGGGAAGATGCGGGGAAGGCGGCTGGTGCGCGGCCAAGTTCGGAGCCAACCGAAAACAATTACGGGCAAATGTTAGGATTAAGCTGGCCGCAGCAGTATATCTAGATAACTGTTTCTCAAGTGACTTGATTACATAAAATAATTTTACCAAACGTTAGCTTATTTGACCTAGCTTTGCTGAGAGAATCTCTATATTGATATGTACATATGTTCATCTTGTGTCCTATTAATTAGATGGCGCTCACACACATTTATAATTAGAAATACTTATTGAAGGGAGACTTCCGGTGACGTCACCGCGGATGGAAGCTTGAGGAGAGAGCTCCTGAGCCCTCCACCTAATAAACGAGCTAAATAGCCCCAATCGAGCGATCGCACCCCCAGGAACAACATAAACAGGCAGGGGAAAATATATAGCATGAGCGGCAAAGGCAAAAAAGCAGCCCAGCAATCCGTTTCGAGCTATTTCACCCCGAATCAGCGGACCGCTGGGAGCTGTGAGGTCTCTCAAGATGGCGCCTGACCAGCACACGGGAAGGCCCGAGAGGAACACAAGAACAAGAAATGGCCAACATTGACATAAACAAAGAGTACTTGGAAAACCTCTTCTCTAGAATGAGGAAAGAGTTCCAAGAAGATCTGGCCAAAGCGGTCAATACCTTAAGGACTGATATGAACCTACTAGCGGCCAAAACGGACACCCTGAATCATAAGGTGGAAGCCCTAGAGCAGGCCCAATCCTCCGCGGAGGATGAAATCGCCAGCACTGGGAAATAAGGGGACTCAAGGAAAGTGCCGAGGACCAGGAAAACCGTGATCGAAGGCAGAACCTAAGGCTAAGGTATGTCCCAGAATCGGTTGAGACTGACCAGTTACGCACATACCTGACAGATCTATTTGTCCACCTAGTACAAGACTTATCCCCTGATAAAATGGAGATGGATAGAGCTCACAGAGCCCCGGGACCCAAGTCAACGGACCCCAAGAGGCCCAGGGACGTCCTGATCAGGTTCCACCATTACTCCACGAAGGAGAGAATACTAACGGCTAGTAGAAAGAAAGGAGCCCTACAATTCCGCAATACACATATTCAAATTTATAGTGATCTCTCGAGGACGACTGTGGAGAGGAGAAAAGAGTTAAAACCCCTCACACAGAAACTGAGAGACAACAAGATAAAATATCGCTGGGGATTCCCATTTAAAATTGTTGTGCAGGCGGGGGGTAAATTCCACACCCTATCTTACCCGGAAGAGATACCGAGATTCATGAGGGGCCTGGGTATCCCGCACGCGAGCGGAGGATCTGCCCCTGAAGATGCGGGTGAAGATCAGAACCAAAGACCAACAGAGAGGGTGCCGCGGGCCTCCCAGAGAATTGCCACTCAGCGAAACCAGGCGGGAGAGGAGTGAGAGGCGCGATTCAGAAATTGTCCCGGCCCTGTGGAGGCTGCACGACTGCGCCCTCTGCTGCCCCCCGCACCCCCCCCACCGGACGTATGGAAGATGCGGCCCCTCCGTCTACCCTCCCCGGCGAGTCTACCCTTACCTGCCGTGCGACGAGGGCGCCTTCCCTCGGAGCTTCGGCGTCTGCTGCCTTCCACCGCCCAGACCAAGGAGAAGAACCTCAAGACGAGTACACGGAGCAGCGTGATGGAGCCTCGATACCGGCGGGGGCTGCGGAATAACCGATGGGGGGGGGGGAGGGCTTTGCTTTGCTATAGGGGGGGGGACGGTCGGCTGGGGGAGAGGGGAGTCGCCCCTCTTCCCCCCCCCCCCTTTCCCATGCCCCTTTTTTTTCTCCCCCCCCCCCCCCCCCGGCAAGCTTACGGTTGAGCCTGCGGATACTACAGAGGTGGATTCGGCTGAGATACATGGAGAATAAAGGCAAGACCAAAAGAATGACACTTGGGGACTCAAGTTGTACAAAAAGTTATCTTGCATGTAACACATACTAGCTAGGAGCTGTAGGTGCCTCTCTAAAGTAATCTCTGTATATCCACAAGTTTATTCAAAACAGTTAGAATACCGCCAAAAAGTTTTTTGCACCCTTAAGGATATGGCAGGTCCAATCAATGCAACAGACACTCTGTATATAGAGATTTAGCTGAAAAGAGTAGAACAGCGCCATCTAGCGGCACAATCAATGAATGACTAACAAAGTCAAAGAGTTCCTATAATGCCAAGATGTTGAACTGTGATACCTCTGAGTGGGGGATCCCAGAAGAGGTCCTGGTTTTTGAAAGTTATCCAGTGTGGTAATAGTCAAATAGACCCTCCCTCCCCCCCTCACCCACATCCCCCCCACCCCCCTTCCCCCTCCTGCCCCCCGCCCTCCCCCCCACCCCTCCCCCCCGCCCTCCCCCCCACCCCTCCCCCCCGCCCTCCCCCCCACCCCTCCCCCCCCACTGAAAAACACCCCATCCTATCTGCCAAACAGAGGTCTCTATGTCACAGAAGTAAGATGATGTAGGGAAATTAGATAGGAAACGCAAAATGTTAAACCCCGAAGTTATAGGGTCAAATAAATTCTGTGTGAATTAATATGAGTGGGTTCAATCAACGTAACAGACACTCTGTATATAGAGATTTAGCTGAAAAGAGTAGAACAGCGCCATCTAGCGGCACAATCAATGAATGACTAACAAAGTCAGGGAGTCTCTATAAGGTCAGGATGCAGAACTGTGATACCTCTGAGTGGGGGATCCCAGAAGAGGTCCTGGTTTTTCATCATAGAGGTTAACGGTTCTTGAATGTTAACCAATGTGGTGATAGTCAAATAAACTTCCCTCCCCACCCCTCCCACCCCCCCCTCCACCCCATCCCCCCCTTTCTCCTCCTTCCCCCCTCCCCCCGCCTCCCTCCCCACTGATAAACACCCCATCCCATCTGCCAAACAGAGGTTCATATGTCATATAAGTAAGATGATATAAGGAAATTAGATAGGAAACTCAAAATGTTAAACCCTGAAGTTATATGGTTAAATAAGTTTTGTGTGATTTAATATGATTGGGTTCACTGTCCTTTGAAGGAGGGCTCTCCGACCTCCCTGACGGCTTTCAGGAAGCGGTACTCGGGGAAGTCTCCCAGAGGCAATATGCCCACTACCCTCATCCTTAGGGAGATGAGGGTCCCCAAAACTGGGCTCTCGGACAGCCCACTTTCTTCTTTTTCCATCTTTCTCTCACCTTTTCTTCTCTTCACCCTTCTTCCCCCATCCCCCCCATGTCCCCACAATTACCCCCGTCCCCAAAGGGGAAACAAGAAGTTCTCACAGAACCAGCTCCCGCAAACACCAGATATTGTATCCAAAAAAGTTTAAGACAAAAATAAACACAAATTTGTCCTCTTATCCACACATACCCAGCAGGGACAAACACAGGCGCAGACGAATAGGGCCTCCAGAAGCCAAGACTCCGCAAAAACACCACTCTGAAAGCAAGACAAGGTATGACTGCAGAGACTCCCACCACCTTAGGAAAGTGGAGGAAAAGACAGACGTCCTGAGACACCATACAGGTAACAATGGCCCTTAATACAACACTCAAACTAATATCCCTAAATGTCAGAGGATTAAATTCGGTAATTAAAAGAAAGCTCGCTCTTCAGGAGCTAAAAAAACGAAAGGAGATATTCTGTTTTTACAGGAAACTCACTTTAACATGACATCGCCCCCCAACACTTTTCAGAGATATTACCCCCAGACTTACTATGCATCTTGCTCCACCAAAAAGAGAGGAGTGGCCATCCTATTCAAACAAAATGTTAAATTCTCACTAAAAAAAGGAGACTGCTGACCCAGAAGGCAGATTTCTTATTTTGCAGGGCACCTTATCAGGTGTAGATATTACCCTGGTCAATATATATGCCCCAAACGAAGGCCAGGCCGGTTTCCTGAGAGACCTTTGTGACAGTTTAGCTCCCCAGCCTGGAACTACACTGTTGCTAGCAGGGGACCTAAACATGCTAGCAGACTCTGACCATGACAGGACAAGTCCACTTGGAACCCCCCACCCCCGTTCCACGGAAAAAAACGCCAGAGAGTTCCGAAATATATTGAAAGAGTTTTCGCTGACAGACATTTGGCGGGCACAGCATCAGGGCCAGAGGGACTACTCTTACTTCTCCCCCCGCACCAGACCTATTCAAGGATTGACTATATTCTGGGTACCAAAGATATCTTCCAGGCAACCTCCCAGTCAGATATAGGATCAATATCCTGGTCGGACCATGCTCCGGTATCGCTGACACTCTCTTTCCCCTTCTTTAAAAATAGTCAATACAACTGGAAATTGAATGATTCTCTGTTAAACCAAATACATGTAGAGATAGAAATTAAGCAAAAACTCAGAGAATACTTTGCACTGAACAAGGGCTCCGTAGAGTCATCAGCGATGCTATGGGAGGCCTATAAGGCCACAATTAGAGGGAATATCATCTCCATAGCCTCATACAAGAAAAAAATAAAACAGAAACTGTACAACGAATTAGCGGAAAAAGTCCAACTCTTGGAACAAAAGCATAAAACTAATCCCTCAAAAAAATTACTCAAAATACTAGATAAAGCCAGATCTGAATTCAAACAGACACAAATAGATGAAGTGGAAAGAGCGTTGCGGTGGACCAAGCAAAAATACTACGACAAAGGGAATAAGGCCGACCGGTTATTAGCATCCAAGTTAAGAGGTCTGAGAACCAAATCCCAAGTAGCAGTTATACAAACGAGGGCAGGCACCAAAACGTATTGCGAGAAACAGATAGCAGCCGAATTCTCAGACTTCTACTCCAAATTATATAACCTAAACTTTCCAAAAAACAGATCCTCAAACGAGGAAGCTATAGCCAAATATTTAGAATCATGCAAACTTCCGAGCCTCTCAGAAAGTAATCTTGCAGAGCTAAATAAAGAAATCTCGCAGGAGGAGCTCTTAGACGCCATCTCCCAACTAAAACCAAGCAAAACGCCAGGGCCCAGATGGGTTTTCCAATCAGTATTATAAAAATTTCAAATTAATCCTGGCTCCATACCTTCTTGATATGTTCAATGAGTTTCTGGAGGGAACAGCCATCCCAGCATCTATGTCTAAGGCCAATCTACCAGTCATACCAAAGGAAGGGAGAGACCCACTACAGTGTGGTAATTATCGCCCCATAGCCCTCCTTAATTCGGATTTAAAACTCTTTAGCAAAATTTTAGCCAACAAATTAACCCCCATACTCCCAAGCCTAATACACATAGATCAAGTCGGGTTTATTTCCGGCAGACAAGCCTCAGACAATACTAGGAAAATTATTAACATAATCGACCATGTACATCTCTCATCCACGAAGGCCATCCTATTGAGTCTAGATGCGGAAAAAGCATTTGACAGGATCAGATGGGACATTTTAGACTAAACATTAATTAAATTCGGATTTAAGGGCCAATACCTGGAAGGGGTCAGAGCCCTGTACAAAAGTCCCACTGCCGTCGTGAAGCTCCCAGGAGGAGACTCAAACCCTATAAACATTAAGAATGGTACTCGACAGGGATGCCCCTTGTCTCTGCTTCTATTTGCTCTCTCCATCGAACCCGTGGCATCAACAATTAGAGAGGATAAAAATATAAACAGTATTGAAATTGGAGAGACAAATGACAAAATATCCCTCTTCGCTGACGACATTATCCTAACTTTAGCCAACCCCTTGACTTCGCTCCCGAATTTACACTCACAACTAGACAAATTCAGCAAAATTTCGGGGTACAAAATTAACATGGATAAGTCGGAAGCATTAAATATATCTCTACTTAACCCCGAGGTCAAATTACTACAAATAAATTTCAATTATAGGTGGAGCTCCACCAAAATCAAATACCTGGGAATTCAAATAACACGGGAGTACAAATCATTATTCCAACACAACTATCCGCCTTTATTTGAGAGGCTAAAAAAAGACCTCCAGAGCTGGAATGGATACCAGATATCTTGGCTAGGAAGAATAGCCACGGTAAAAATGAATATCCTACCAAGACTTCTGTATTACTTCCAGACTCTCCCTATCGATATCCCAATGTTTGAACTCAAAAATATGCAAAATAAAATTTTCCAATTTATTTGGCAAAATAAAAGACCGAGGGTAGCTACAACTATCTTGCTAGCAACAAAGGAATGCGGAGGCCTGGCAATCCCGGATATCATGAAATACTATTTGGCGGCCCAACTCAAACAAGTGATAATGTGGAACAACGACCCAACTACGAGCTGTTGGATTGGGATAGAGTCTACCTACACGAGACCTCTCTCACTCCCGGCCACCCTGTGGACTGAGAGGGGTAGGGAGACCTTCTCGGAAGTATTCAAGCTAGGAGCAATGAAATGTACATGGAGAATATGGACTAAAAATAGAGAGAAATATGGTCTGATGGCTCAACCATTAACCATCAACAATTAACACCCATATTCAATAATCCGGAGTTCCCCCCAGGCTGGCTCCCACAGAGACTCAGTGAATTTAAAAAGTTAAAGATGATGGTAGCAGAAAACTTCATAGGAAAAGGTAAGATCCTATCGATTCAGGAACTAGAGAAAAAATACCAAACAGTAAACCTGCCAATATTTGGCTTCCTGCAGATAATTCTCCAAAGAATTGGCATTCCAACCGTTTATGCAGGAAAGGATATTACTGTAAAGGGTTGATCTCTGAGGTGTATCTGGGCCTAGCAAGGTCAGCAGGTTGTTCCCAACACAATTATATGCTCAAATGGGCAGAAGATTTGAATATAGAGATTGATAGGGAAGACTGGGAGGATATTTGGGAGGCAGCTTCATAAACATCAATATGCACCACCACCAAAAAGAACATTTATAAAATCTTATTTCATTGGTACTTATTGCAATGTGGAAAATAGCTGATAAATTTTTACGCGTTTCGAACGTCACAGCGTTCTTTTTCAAGGATAAAACACAATGCTTCCTGCTCAGTTTGTGCTGGTGCGCTTTTTGGTCTCCCTTTTCCTTCATTGGTACTTAACCCCGAATAAGTTGAGCCAGATCTTCCCCGGGAACCCCAGATTTGTGTTGGAGGGGATGCAGACAAAGAGGAGATATGGCCCACATCTGGTGGAGTTGTCCAAAGATTCAGGTATTCATTGTTCCTCCAGTGTATGTACAACAAGGTTCATTACAGTATATGTTGTGTATTCTGTGAAAAACAATAAAAACATTGAAATAAAAAAAGAAATACTTATTGAATATGTATAGTGAGGGGTTAACCAAAGGATAAGTAATTATAAGGTATTTTATTCCCCCTCACTTTATGAAAAAGTTGTCTGCAGTTTCCACCATAGGGTTTTTTTTTACCATATGGTGTTTTTAGTCTAGGTGTTCACTATAGATATGTAAAGTCAAGGATTTATATGGACACGCAGGCCCCAATACTATTGGGGGGAAGGGGAGGTTGAGTGTAATTTTTAATATATTTCTTTACATTTGGGAAATTGTTTGTGTTTGCGTAAAGTTATGCTTGTTTGGTCGAGCTTGTGCGCTTAGGCTCGTGCACGCGATGTGCCCGGCGCACGCATCTTTAGGAACAGCTTGTGGTAACGTTATTATGGGGGCACGCTCGTGGGGGCGCCTTACGCGGGGCTATCACACACTTCTGGCTGGGACACTTAGGGATCATGATGTGTTCTTGCCCAGTGTGTTGTGACATGGAAAATAGCTGAAGCGCTCAAATGCAGGTATATCTCAAAATGATAATAAGCCAGACCACTGTACCAGGGTACTAACAATTGATATAGTACCTATTGTGTCATATAATGGGTACTATCCTCCTGAAGACAGGTGGTGTGTGGTGCAACCCACTCACCATATGTCTCATTGGCAGGTTCCCCTGAAAAATATGCAAATACTCACATCCTGGTAGGGCAGGCAGGCAGGCTGTGCAGCTACTCAATGCAATACAGGGAAAAGGGAGACCAAAAAGCGCACCAGCACAAACGGAGCAGGAAGAAAACCAGAACAAAAAAATGATTAAAAGGGCACTTTAATGTGGCAAAAGACCCATCCAATGCATTTCGAACGTCGCAGCGTTCTTTTTCAAGGATAAAACACAATGTGATAACATCCATTATATACCCTCTTACCTGTGGGCCATTTCACGCCAAAAATCAGAACCTGATGACGTCATAACAGAGCGACTCAGTGCCGATCTAAGGGCAAAAGGAAGTACCAAAGGCAGTGTGGCCATTTTGGATGTGGGCAAACATAGGAACACAATAACAAAGCTTTATTGACCATTCCAGCAGAACAAAATACATTGCTGCTAACTGGACAAGCATATTTAAACGAAATAAAGCTATATTAAACTAAACTAATGCTTAATAAAGGGTACTATTATATCAAGGAAAAACATGAACAAGGTGGATTAAAAAACTAGCTGTGTTGCAACTAAGTTATATACAAAAAAAAAAAAAAAAAAAAAAAGTTAAAAATAAAAACCTCTAGACATGATTAAAAAAATGTGCAAGAAAAGTAAATTTAAAGACATATTACACATACATACTGCATAACACAGATTGTGTACCTAAATCATAGGAACCAGGGAAATACAACCATTATAAAATATGAAGTATTATCCACAAGATACATCAAAGAACAATTTAAGCTTACATATTAGCATAATATTTGCATGATAAGGCATAGGTTCAAAGGTTATAATGACAAGAATATAATGTCCAATATAATGACAATTGTCTTATTTAATCTGTATTACCAACTAATTACACCATAATACGTCTATCACAAAAATGTTTACAAAAAATGTGTTAGTTGCCAGTCAATGTTCAAGCCCATAGGGAAGCGCGTTTGGAGAGTGAAGATCCAATACGCCTCCCTACGGTCCAGAAGGTTGATATGATCACCTCCTCTAGATTTAGAAATAACTGATTCAATCCCCAAAAAGGAAAAATTATTAATTCCTCCCTGACCACATTCAGTGAAATGTTTTGAGACTGGATGATTAGTGTCTCTCAATTTTATGAGCCTTAAATGCTCTAACATCCTGACCTTAAGGGCTCTAGTCGTCCTCCCCACATACCTCTTGCCACAACCACATGTTATTAGATAAATCACAAATTGACTTTTACAATTTATAAAACTGTTAATCTTAAATTCCTTATTTGGTAATATATTCACACCATGTGGCGGTGGCAAGGCAAACTGGAAAAAACTTTTGGCAGGCTTCATGTGTTTACATGCACTACAAGAGCCACATTTGAAGGAACCCCTAGTGATAAAAGTTTTTTTGAGACCAGAAGATTTGAGTTCACTTGGTGAAACATGAGATCCAATTGTTCTCGCTCTACGATATACAAAAGTAGGACCAGAATCCACATATTTTTTAAGGACAGGGTCCATGGATAAGACATTCCAATGTTTTGAAATTATAGAGTTTACTTTTCCACTTTGTTTACTAAATTGTGAAATAAAAAGAGGACATTTGTTTTTTGATTCTGTCAGTCCATGTGAGTCCTGTTTAATACCAATTGTCTTAACATTGTTAACAAGGCGAGAATCTCCAATTGGATGTGTGGGCAACAATGATGCTCTCTCTGTATGTAATGCATTTTCAAATGCAATTGCTAAATGTGATTTGGGGTATCCCCTTTCCAAAAATCTCCTTGTAAGCTCCTCAGACTGAGAAAGGAAACCACTCATAGTGGAACAATTCCTTCTCAGTCTGAGGAACTGTCCCCTTGGTATGGCCTTTATGACATGGGATGGGTGGCAGCTGTCCGCCCTAAGAAAGGTGTTCCTGGCATTTTGCTTCCTATAAACATCCGTTTGGATTTTTTTGTCTATGTCTACAAATAATTGTAGATCCAGAAATTCAATGTGATGGAAATGAAAATTTAATGTAAATCTTAGATTATAAAGATTATTATTAAGATAAGATACAAAAGTGTGAAGTGTAGTGACATCCCCCCTCCAAATAATAATTAGGTCGTCCACAAATCTTTTATAAAAAACAATATTGTGACGAAATAAATTAGTGCTCGAATAAATAAAAAGTGCTTCCCACCATCCCATAAATAAGTTCGCAAAAGAAGGAGCAAAACTTGTACCCATAGCAGTGCCAATAAGTTGCAAATAAAACTTACCATTAAATGTGAAAAAGTTGTGCGTGAGTAAAAAGTGTATAGCGTCCAAAATAAAAGCCGATTGAAAGATTGATATTTCTGGTATCTCAATAAATTGGCGGACCGCTGCCAAACCATGGTCATGTTGTATAACAGAATACAGAGAGGTAACATCAAGTGTTACCCACAGGTAATCATTACCCCATTTAACATTTTTGATCTGATCAAGAAGATCACCAGAGTCCCGTATAAATGAGGGCAATTTCCTAACAAATGGCTGAAGAAAACCATTAACATATCTTGACAGACCATCTCCCAAAGATCCAATACTAGAGACAATGGGACGACCTGGAGGGTCGACCAATGTCTTGTGGATCTTTGGGAGATGGTGGAAGATAGGAATAATGGGATGAGATGGAATAATGAATTTAACCTCGTCCTTCGACAGAACTTCCATAATAACACCTGAGTCAACCAGTTCTACAAGGAACTCCAAGAATTGCGGTGTGGGGTCGGCGGATAGTACACGATAGGACCGGCCATCATCCAGTTGGCGTAATGCCTCCCTGATGTAACCATCTCTGCCCTGCACCACCACCGCACCCCCCTTGTCCGCACTCTTAATGACCAATGCAGAATTATTTTTCAAAGATTTTAAAGCTAAACGCTCACTTTGATTCAAATTGTCATGATCTATATAGGATAGGGAAAATCCCTGAGCTAGAAGACGAAGGTCTCTTATAACCAGATTTTCAAACATAGTCAGAAATTGACCCTTGACATGAGTGGGGTAGAACACAGAACTCCTTTTTAGGCCTGAATTCCATTCAGAAAATGTAGGAATATTAACATCATCAACCGTTTGTTCAGATAAAAGATCATTCATATCTTGCAGGGTACAAAAATCATTAAATAACAAAGATAAATCATTCATTCAGTTTAAATCTACTCCCAATAAGTCCATTTTAAAATCTAAGAATGTGGATTATCAGAGTGGCGAATCTGATGTTTCAGATGCAGAAACTGCCTCTACCTCTCATTCTGTATCTTTTGTCAATACATTTGAGAATGATGATCATCGTGGTCGTGGAGCTCCATCCAGGGGGCGAGGGAGGGGTGGACGCACCTTTTGGGGTCAACCACCTAGGTCCGAGGATGCTTTTTCTTATCAAAATGTTAATCAACAGAGACAGCAACAGCAACAACCAAAATCTTTCCCTTTATTTCAAAAGGACACAAGAGAATCAGAAGAGGGAGGAGGGGGGGGAGGAGGAGGGGGCTACAGGTCCGCCTCCAAAAGGAAGAAGTTTTGAATGATATATCTAATGTTATAAATATTTCAGGAACTGCTCTCTCTCCTACAGAGTTGTCACTACTGGATAAAGGCCTAAAATTTTCACCTTCAATGAACTTTAATTTGTTCGAAACCACTATTGATGTGTATAAGTTTGTTCGGAAATTATCCTTGAAAAAGTTTTTTGACAATTTTATTCCAAATGTTACTAGGTCGACCGGAGATGAGGATTTAGATGGGGGGCCATCACACGCTACCGAGAGTGATGTCCCCTCATCCGACTCTGTTCCTCCGGTATCTATTGCTTTACATACATTTAATGATTTTTGTACCCTGCAAGATATGAATGATCTTTTATCTGAACAAACGTTTGATGATGTTAATATTCCTACATTTTCTGAATGGAATTCAGGCCTAAAAAGGAGTTCTGTGTTCTACCCCACTCATGTCAAGTGTCAATTTCTGACTATGTTTGAAAATCTGGTTATAAGAGACCTTCGTCTTCTAGCTCAGGGATTTTCCCTATCCTATATAGATCATGACAATTTGAATCAAAGTGAGCGTTTAGCTTTAAAATCTTTGAAAAATAATTCTGCATTGGTCATTAAGAGTGCGGACAAGGGGGGTGCGGTGGTGGTGCAGGGCAGAGATGGTTACATCAGGGAGGCATTACGCCAACTGGATGATGGCCGGTCCTATCGTGTACTATCCGCCGACCCCACACCGCAATTCTTGGAGTTCCTTGTAGAACTGGTTGACTCAGGTGTTATTATGGAAGTTCTGTCGAAGGACGAGGTTAAATTCATTATTCCATCTCATCCCATTATTCCTATCTTCCACCATCTCCCAAAGATCCACAAGACATTGGTCGACCCTCCAGGTCGTCCCATTGTCTCTAGTATTGGATCTTTGGGAGATGGTCTGTCAAGATATGTTAATGGTTTTCTTCAGCCATTTGTTAGGAAATTGCCCTCATTTATACGGGACTCTGGTGATCTTCTTGATCAGATCAAAAATGTTAAATGGGGTAATGATTACCTGTGGGTAACACTTGATGTTACCTCTCTGTATTCTGTTATACAACATGACCATGGTTTGGCAGCGGTCCGCCAATTTATTGAGATACCAGAAATATCAATCTTTCAATCGGCTTTTATTTTGGACGCTATACACTTTTTACTCACGCACAACTTTTTCACATTTAATGGTAAGTTTTATTTGCAACTTATTGGCACTGCTATGGGTACAAGTTTTGCTCCTTCTTTTGCGAACTTATTTATGGGATGGTGGGAAGCACTTTTTATTTATTCGAGCACTAATTTATTTCGTCACAATATTGTTTTTTATAAAAGATTTGTGGACGACCTAATTATTATTTGGAGGGGGGATGTCACTACACTTCACACTTTTGTATCTTATCTTAATAATAATCTTTATAATCTAAGATTTACATTAAATTTTCATTTCCATCACATTGAATTTCTGGATCTACAATTATTTGTAGACATAGACAAAAAAATCCAAACGGATGTTTATAGGAAGCAAAATGCCAGGAACACCTTTCTTAGGGCGGACAGCTGCCACCCATCCCATGTCATAAAGGCCATACCAAGGGGACAGTTCCTCAGACTGAGAAGGAATTGTTCCACTATGAGTGGTTTCCTTTCTCAGTCTGAGGAGCTTACAAGGAGATTTTTGGAAAGGGGATACCCCAAATCACATTTAGCAATTGCATTTGAAAATGCATTACATACAGAGAGAGCATCATTGTTGCCCACACATCCAATTGGAGATTCTCGCCTTGTTAACAATGTTAAGACAATTGGTATTAAACAGGACTCACATGGACTGACAGAATCAAAAAACAAATGTCCTCTTTTTATTTCACAATTTAGTAAACAAAGTGGAAAAGTAAACTCTATAATTTCAAAACATTGGAATGTCTTATCCATGGACCCTGTCCTTAAAAAATATGTGGATTCTGGTCCTACTTTTGTATATCGTAGAGCGAGAACAATTGGATCTCATGTTTCACCAAGTGAACTCAAATCTTCTGGTCTCAAAAAAACTTTTATCACTAGGGGTTCCTTCAAATGTGGCTCTTGTAGTGCATGTAAACACATGAAGCCTGCCAAAAGTTTTTTCCAGTTTGCCTTGCCACCGCCACATGGTGTGAATATATTACCAAATAAGGAATTTAAGATTAACAGTTTTATAAATTGTAAAAGTCAATTTGTGATTTATCTAATAACATGTGGTTGTGGCAAGAGGTATGTGGGGAGGACGACTAGAGCCCTTAAGGTCAGGATGTTAGAGCATTTAAGGCTCATAAAATTGAGAGACACTAATCATCCAGTCTCAAAACATTTCACTGAATGTGGTCAGGGAGGAATTAATAATTTTTCCTTTTTGGGGATTGAATCAGTTATTTCTAAATCTAGAGGAGGTGATCATATCAACCTTCTGGACCGTAGGGAGGCGTATTGGATCTTCACTCTCCAAACGCGCTTCCCTATGGGCTTGAACATTGACTGGCAACTAACACATTTTTTGTAAACATTTTTGTGATAGACGTATTATGGTGTAATTAGTTGGTAATACAGATTAAATAAGACAATTGTCATTATATTGGACATTATATTCTTGTCATTATAACCTTTGAACCTATGCCTTATCATGCAAATATTATGCTAATATGTAAGCTTAAATTGTTCTTTGATGTATCTTGTGGATAATACTTCATATTTTATAATGGTTGTATTTCCCTGGTTCCTATGATTTAGGTACACAATCTGTGTTATGCAGTATGTATGTGTAATATGTCTTTAAATTTACTTTTCTTGCACATTTTTTTAATCATGTCTAGAGGTTTTTATTTTTAACTTTTTTTTTTTATTTTTTTTTTTGTATATAACTTAGTTGCAACACAGCTAGTTTTTTAATCCACCTTGTTCATGTTTTTCCTTGATATAATAGTACCCTTTATTAAGCATTAGTTTAGTTTAATATAGCTTTATTTCGTTTAAATATGCTTGTCCAGTTAGCAGCAATGTATTTTGTTCTGCTGGAATGGTCAATAAAGCTTTGTTATTGTGTTCCTATGTTTGCCCACATCCAAAATGGCCACACTGCCTTTGGTACTTCCTTTTGCCCTTAGATCGGCACTGAGTCGCTCTGTTATGACGTCATCAGGTTCTGATTTTTGGCGCGAAATGGCCCACAGGTAAGAGGGTATATAATGGATGTTATCACATTGTGTTTTATCCTTGAAAAAGAACGCTGCGACGTTCGAAATGCATTGGATGGGTCTTTTGCCACATTAAAGTGCCCTTTTAATCATTTTTTTGTTCTGGTTTTCTTCCTGCTCCGTTTGTGCTGGTGCGCTTTTTGGTCTCCCTTTTCCCAGTGTGTTGTGACACCTTATGTGTGGGCGGGGCCTTATGACGCGATGCGCACTCCACTGTTGAGGGGGCACGTGGAACACGCTGGTGTCATGACCGGAGCGCCGAGGGTGACGAGGGGAGTCTCCCAGGTAAGATTATTGATTGGTTAATGTTTTACACATTATACCTATAAATATGTTCCCTACGTACTGGTATGTATACCTTGATAAAGCGCTACGGCGTGAAACGCGTTGGTGGGGTGACACTTTAACGCTTTTTTCCTGTCATGGCCAATAATTAATATATTTTTATGGAATACGCTCTCCCAGTTTTTTCTATATTGTTCCAGCAGCAGTGCTCTGTTTTCATTCAACATTTTTGTCTATCTCTACAACGGAACGCACACCCAGGACCCACGGGTACAGAGATATAACGTCAGGATGCTGCACTTTTCAAGTGAGTCCGTTCAGTCTCCAGGCGAGTGTGTTTTACCACCTACCCATCCACATTTCAATATATGGTTAAACCTTGGAACATATTTCCTTGCTGAAGATTGTCTGCTTAGCTCTTAGCACCACACACCTTTTTCAATCTTATATATACTTTCACAATTCAGTTCCTACTTTGCATAAAGTATATTGGACATTTCCACCAGTTGGGACTGCACCTCACTTTGAAATATATATTGCAATCCATAATTTATTCAGCTTAATCGAAGTTCAGGCATACAATTTGTATTTTATTTTATGTTTATTTTGTATTTTAATAAATGTATATTTTATACTGTATAGCAAGGATTTATATGCTCCATCCATAGGCACCTCGGCACAAGCGGCTCTGTTTTAGATTATCTCTTTGAATTCATGCGCCAGAATTTTTTCCTGTCTTCACTAGGGCTTCTAACCTTGCTGTTGCTGAGCCGCCATGGTTCGATTTTACAGTACCTCCACATTGGGGAGAAGGAGCTTGTGCTCGGGTACTGATCTTCTTATCCGGCCATAGCCATTTGGGCCCATATCCTTTTCCGAAGCTTTGGGGTACTTGCCTTTGGTAATCCTGTGGATCTTTATGGCCAAGTTCTCTATTGAGCAGGCCCCAAATGTGCAGTCCCTATTCACACGAATGTGTGCGTTAGTGCTGCAAAGCAGAACAGAAAAAGCCCATGAGAGAGCTGATATAAAACATCAAAAGCACAATTATAACACTCACCTTGTTTTCAGCTCTGGAGCAGTGTCGATTCCTGCAGGAACTGAGCCCAGAAAGGTCAAATAGCTTAAATGAAGCAGGACAATGTAAGCCAGTTTCATTTTGGACCTGATCCTAGAGGGAAAATACAAAATAAAGTTATTAGAGAGGTTGTCAGAGTTATTATTTCCACTACACTAATACTTAATTATTATTACAACTTTCAGGGGCCTCTCTGTGCCAATAGTTGTCTTTCATTGTTTGCTTATTACTTTATCAATAGAACAAATACCAGAAAAAGACAACTACCTTCTTTGACTCACTGCACTGCAAGTGTGTGGGGGAAACCCCATGATTACTCCTGGCAAACCTATCCTTAATAGGGATTGCTGCCAGGAGGAGGACAGAATAATAGCCCAAAACCAGGACTACACCAGAAAAAAAACACAAAGTCTA
Source organism: Ascaphus truei (assembly GCF_040206685.1). Classification (NCBI taxonomy): domain Eukaryota; kingdom Metazoa; phylum Chordata; class Amphibia; order Anura; family Ascaphidae; genus Ascaphus; species Ascaphus truei. The sequence goes on along the minus strand of NC_134494.1, from coordinate 26,270,062 downwards.
CAATTGCTGTGTATGTGTTTGCAGAGACATGGAAATGTGCACTGCTCTCAGAACACCAGTTATCCCACTAAAATGAAACTTTGCATTTGTAGCATATACATGTTGCTGCTTTTATGCCATCTAGTTTTGCAGTTATATATCACAAGAACTCAACAGTATTTATAATTTCTGGGAAGCACTTTCACAGCAAAGGCTGCTGTTGCTGCTAGCACTTGTTCAGTGCAAGGGGATATCCTGCATGAATAGCCCAGAAGATAAAAGCAATGCAGAATGAAAGACTAGCATTCCTGAGAAATTACTGCACAAAGCTTCAGTATGTCCTCCCATGTAACTGAACATAAAACATACCTGGATATGATGCTAATCCACAAAGTCAGATCTTCTTCCAAAAAATTTAAAATTAATCTTGTGAGCAAAAGTCAGTATCTGTGTGTGCACAGGAGAGATGCTCTCTGAGCCTCTGTAAGGAAACCACTGAACATTCTGCGCTGGAGTGCTGCCTTTTATGACCCAACACCGTGAGGGGCGGGGCCGAGTTTGAGTGACAGGAGCTGGAATTCCACACTCCTCATTAAGAGGTTCATCTGAGGTTGTATTTACCTAATTTTTAGACCTGCTAAGGAACAGATGATTGTTATTATGTCCTGATATGTAAAACCATAGAATTCAAAGAGGGCGTACTTTCCTTTTCACACCAATGTATATCTAGATAACTGTTTCTCAAGGGATTTGATTACATAATATTATTTAACCAAATGTTAGCTTATTTGAACTAGCTTTGCTGAGAGAATCTCTATATTGATGTGTTCATATGTGCCTCTTGTGTTCTATTAATTAGATGACGCTCATACACATTTATAATTAGAAATACATATTGAATATGTATAGTGAGGGGTTAACAAAAGGATAAGTAATTATAAGGTATTTTATTCCCCCTCACTTTATGACAAAGTTGTCTGCAGTTTCCATAGGGTTTTTTTTACCATGTGGTGTTTTTAGTCTAGGTGTTCACTATACATACGTAAAGTCAAGGATTTATATGGGCACGCAGACCCCAATACTATTGGGGAAAGGGGGGGTTGAGTGTAATTTTTAATATATTTCTTTGCATAAAGTTATGCTTGTTTGGTTGAGCTTGTGCGCTTAGGCTCGTGCACGCGATGTGCCCGGCGTGCGCACCTTTAGGAACAGCTTGTGGTGATGCGGGGATATCACACACTTCTGGCTGGGACACTTAGGGATTGCGCTGGGATCTTGGCCAGTATGTTGTGACGCCCTATGTGTGGGCGGGGCCTTATGACGCGATGCGCACTCGGTTGTTGGGGGGCGTGCGGAACGCATTAATGTCATGACCGGAGTGCCGAGGGTGACGGGTGGAGGCTCCCAGGTAGGATTACTGATTGGTTAATGTTTTACACCTTATACCTATAACTATGTTCCCTATGTACTGGTATGTATAACCTGATAAAGCGCTACGACGTGAAACGCGTTGGTGGGGTGTCACTTTCACGCTTTGTTTCTGTCATGACCAATAATTAATATATTTTTATGGAATACGCTCTCCCAGTTTTTTCTATATTGTTCCAGCAGCAGTGCTCCGTTTTCATTCAACATTTTTGTCTATCTCTACAACGGAACGCACACCAAGGACCCGCGGGTACAGAGATATAACGTCGGGATGCTGCACTTTTCTAGTGAGTCCCTTCAGTCTCCAGGCGAGTGTGTTTTACCACCTACCCATCCACATTTCAATATATGGTTAAACCTTGGGACATTCATACGGGAACATTATTTTTTTCACAATATATTTCCTTGTTGAAGATTGTCTGCTTAGCTCTTAGCACCATACAGTTTTTTCAATCTTATATATACTTGCACAATTCAGTTCCTACTTTGCATAAAGTATATTGGACATTTCCACCAATTGGGACTGCACCTCACTTTGAAGTATTAATAAATCTACGTAAGTACCAGCACTCACTGTCTAATAGCTAAATGATGAAAACAATTGTCATGCAGATAATAAATTTAATCATTATCAATATAATCGAAAATCTTGTTTGTGAGTGTCTGGAGACCATTTGCTTGGTCCGTCGGTCCGCCCGCCCTCCCACGGCTCTCATTGGCTCTCTCCTGCTCTCTCCTCCCACAGGCCGCTCCCTTCCCCTGCTCCCACCCTCCCCACGGCTCTCACCCTCCCCACGCCTCTCACCCTTCCCCGGCTCTCACCTCCCATAGGCCACTCCCTCCCCCCCGGCTCTCTCCCTCACCCGGCTCTCTCCCTCACACACACCGCACCCTTCCCCGGCTCTCTCCCTCACACACACCGCACCCTTCTCCGGCTCTCTCCCTCACCCGGCGCTCTCCCTCACCCGGCGCTCTCCCTCACCCGGCGCTCTTTCCCTTCCCCGGCGCTCTCACCCTTCCCCGGCGCTCTGACCCTTCCCCGGCGTTCCCCCCCTCCCCACACCCCAACACAGAGCACGCTCTCTGTGGCTCTCCCCTCACATAGGCCGCTATCCCCGAGAGCGCTCCTCCGGGTCTCTCCGCCTCTCACGTGAAAGGCGCAGCACCTCCTCACCAGAGCGTCTCAGCCTCGCCACTGAGGAGCCCGAGGTGGAAGAGAAGGGCGGATGGTACCCGGAGGAAGAGGAGCGCGGCCGTGTGCAAGGTGAGTAAACGCAGGGGAATGGGTTATTTAACGCGTCCCTGACTCCCCCCCCTGCCCTTTGCCTCCTGCCTTCCCTCCCCCTGCCCTTTATCCCCTGCCCTCCCTCCCCCTGCCCTCTGCCCCCTGCCCTCCCTCCCCCTGCCCATTGCCCCCTTCCCTCCCTCCCCCTGCCCTTTGCCTCCTGCCCTTCCTCCCCCTGCCCTTTGCCCCCTGCCCTCCCTCCCCCTGCCCTTTGCCCCCTGCCCTCCCTCCCCCTGCCCTTTGCCCCCTGCCCTCCCTCCCCCTGCCCTTTGCCCCCTGCCCTCCCTGCCCTTTGCCCCCTGCCCTTTGCCCCCTGCCTTCCCTCCCCCTGCCCTTTGCCCCCTGCCCTTTGCCCCCTGCCTTCCCTCCCCCTGCCCTTTGCCTCCTGCCCTCCCTCCCCCTGCCCTTTGCCCCCCTCCCCCTGCCCTTTGCCCCCCTGCCCTCCCTGCACTTTGCCCCCTGCCCTCCCTGCCCTTTGCCTCCCCACCCCTCCCTGCCCTTTGCCCCCCGCCCCTCCCTGCCCTTTGCCCCCCTGCCCCTCCCTGCCCTTTGCCCCCCTGCCCCTCCTGCCCTTTGCCCCCTGCCCCTCCCTGCCCCCCACCCCTCCCTGTCCTTTGCCCCCCCTCTCTGCCCTTTGCCCGCCCTGCCCTTTGCCCCCCCACCCCGCCCTTTGCTCCCCCCGCCTCGCCTTTTGCCCCCCCGCCCCACCCTTTGCCCCCCCACCCCTCCCTGCCCTTTGCCCCCTGCCCTGCCCTTTGCCTGCCCTGACCTTTGCCCCCACTTCCCTGCCCTTTGCCCCCGTCTTCCCTGGCCTTTGCCCCCCTCTTCCCTGCCCTTTGCCCCCCTCTTCGCTGCCCTTTGACCCCTCTTCCCTGCCCTTTGCCCCTCTCTTCCCTGCCCTTTGCCCCCTCTTCCCTGCCCTTTGCCCCCTTTTCCCTGCCCTTTGCCCTCCCTGCCCTTTGCCCTCCCTGCCCTTTGCCCTCCCTGCCCTTTGCCCTCCCTGCCCTTCCACGCCCCTTGCCCCCCGCCCTTCCACACCCCTTGGCCCCCCGCCCTTCCACACCCCTTGGCCCCCCGCCCTTCTATGCCCCTGCACCCCCCCGCCCTTCCACGCCTCTCCCCCCCACCCCCGCCCTTCCACGCCCCTTCTCCCCCCCCCCCCCTCGCCCTTCCACTCCATGCCCCCTGCCCTTCCACGCCCGGTCAACGCTGGGTATATCAGCTAGTAATAAAATAAACCGGAAATAAATCAAATGTGTTTGCAAAAACCAGTGTCACAATGGGCATGTCACAAAGTGAGGGGTGGGGGGGAAAAAGGAAAAGGGGAAAAAACATGAAACACAAGGAAAATACACAAAAAAAGGAAAACGGAAAGTATGCAAGGGGGGCGACATTTTTGAGGGACTACCTCTTCATCTGGCCCATTCCCCCTGGTCCCAAGGGGTCCCAGAGGTACTTCCCCTGAGCCTTCCTTCCCCTATCACTGGTCAAATCAGACACCCCTGAAAATAGATAGCCATCATAAAGTGTAGGCTAGACACAGCTTGTAGTGTACTTATTAGTACTATAGAGGGAATAAGGGTCCCCTTTTTTGTTCCGTGCACCCTGCAATTTCATAAATTTATCTCAATCGGTATGCTGTCTATCGCCCCCCTTTCCCCGTTCACTTTGAAGTATAAATTGCAATCCATAATTGATTCAGCTTAATCGAGGTTCAGGCATACAATCTGTATTTTATGTTGATTTTGTATTTTAATAAATGTATATTTTATACTGTATATCAAGGATTTAGATGCTCCATCCATAGGCACCTCGGCACAGGCGGCTCTGTTTTAGATTAGCTCTTTGAATTCATGCGCCAGAATTTTTTCCTGTCTTCACTAGGGCTTCTAACCTTGCTGTTGCTGAGCCGCCATGGTTCGATTTTACAGTACCTCCACATTGGGGAGAAGGAGCTTGTGCTCGGGTACTGATCTTCTTATCCGGCCATAGCCGTGTGTGCCCATTTTATGTGATGGAGCACTGCGGTCCTTGGCTTCGTCAAGCTTGTACATCTGATAGGCCAAATTGTCTGTTGAGCAGGTCCCGAATTTGCAGTCCCTATTCACACGAATGTGTGCGTCAGTGCTGCAAAGCAGAATAGAAAAAGTCCATGAGAGAGCTGATATAAACATCAAAAGCACAATTATAACACTCACCTTGTTTTCAGCTCTGGAGCAGTGTCGATTCCTGCAGGAACTGAGTCCAGAAAGGTCAAATAGCTTAAATGAAGCAGGACAATGTAAGCCAGTAACATTTTGGACCTGATCCTAGTGGAAAATACAAAATAAAGTTATTAGAGTGGTTGTCAGAGTTATTATTTCCAGTACACTAACACTTAATCATTATTAAAACTTTCAGGGACCTCTCTGTTCCCATAGTTGTCTTTCATTGTTTGCTTATTACTTTATCAATAGAACAAATACCAGTGTAACCCTGTTTCCCCCTCTCAATCTCACATAGGGCCTATCATGTGGGAAACTACTCTGGTTACTTCTTGTAGCGTGGTGCAGACCTTCTGGTAACAGGGGGCCCCGAGTCTCCCACATAGTGTTATAGGGGATGGTCAGGACAGGCTTCTGGGATCTTGCCCGAATCGTACTCACGGCGACAGCGCCTCCATCTCTTGCAGCCCCCAGGGATGTGGGGAGAAGTCTCTGCAGGAGAATCTCTTAACCTTCCCAATAGACTTCACTCTCAGGACAGAAGTATAGTAAAACACAGGTCTCTTTATTTGCTCTGTATTCAGCACAGCAGTTTGGCTCAGCTTTCAGGGTTTTCACCCTCAGGATGCCCCTGGACATTCACTCCCAGCCACTGGCCACCAGGAGCGGTCCCATCTCTTCCCTTATCCCCTGGTGGGATAAGAGGAATGGTTTCCCTCTGCTCCCCTAAGGAAGGGAGTCAAACTGCCAGAGCCCTGACAGCTAGGTTAGGGTAAACCTGACTTTCTCAAGGTAGAGGACAACTTGCTACATACAGGACGTGCAGTGCATTAAGTACAGATCCAGTAAGAACCATCCCGTGCCTCTGATTGGACACAAGGCCTGATTGCACTACCTTCTCTGATTCACTGCACTGTAAGTGTGTGGGGGAAAACCCATGATTACTCCTGGCAAACCTATCCTTAATAGGGATTGCTGCCAGAAGGAGGACAGAATAAAAGCCCAAAACCTATCAGGGCTACACCAGAAAAAGACCACAAAGTCTACAATTGATGTGTATATGTTTGCAGAGACATTGAAATGTGCACTGCTCTCAGAACACCAGTTACCCCACTAAAATGAAACTTTGCATTTGTAGCATATACATGTAGTTGCTTTTATGCCATCTAGTTTTGCAGATAAATATCACAAGAACTCAACGGTATCCATAGCTTCTGGCTAGCACTTTCACAGCAAAGGCTGCTGTTGCTGCTAGCACTTGTTCAGTGCAAGGGGATATCCTGCATGAATAGCCCAGAAGATAAAAGCAATGCAGAATGAAAGACTAGCATTCCTGAGAAATTACTGCACAAAGGTGCAGTATGTCCTCCCATGTAACTGAACATAAAACATACCTGGATATGATGCTAATCCACAAAGTCAGATCTTCTTCCAAAAAATTTAAAATTAATCCTGTGAGCAAAAGTCAGTATCTGTGTGTGCACAGGAGAGATGCTCTCTGAGCCTCTGTAAGGAAACCACTGAACATTCTGCGCTGGAATGCTGCCTTTTATGACCCAACACGGGGAGGGGCGGGGCCGAGTTTGAGTGACAGGAGCTGGAATTCCACACTCATTAAGATTTCTAGTCCCCAAATAAATGTTTGTAGTGATGTCTCTGTAATAAGCTTTGATCGTTGCGACCCAACATGGGAAAGTAAGTAAGCTGCTTATTTAAAACCCAGAGTACTTCTGCAAATCCTGCCTATTTGTGCTTGTGTTTTGCCTAATAAGGGCTGTTTTTCACAAGTACATGATCTGGGGGCACAGTCTAGGAAAGTACATGACAAGATGCAGACATCTTACTATACATCTAAATTAAGGGCTGGCAATTGATAGCAATGTTATTCTTGATACATCTTTGTTGTAATCACAGTATTGAATTATTAGCAGAAATGTGGTGACATTTATGCAAAGGAGGCAGATTAACTACAAATAATTGCAAAAACGAGAAATATATTCTAGTTCTTGGTAGGAAGGTAGGAAAAGGACGTTAGTGATCTGTGTGTGTGTGTATGTACAGTTAGGTCCAGAAATAATTGGACACTGACACAATTTTCATAATTTTGGCTCTGTATGCCAACACAATGGATTTGAAATGAAACAACCGAGATGCAATAGAAGTGCAGACTTTCAGCTTTAATTCAAGGGGTTGAACAAAAATATCGTATGAAACGTTTAGGAATTGCAACCATTTTCATATACAGTCCCCTTATTTCAGGGGCTCAAATGTAATTGGACAAATTAACACAATCCTAACTAAAATGTTCATTTGTAATACTTTGTCGAGAATCCTTTGCAGGCAATGACTTGCAGGCAATGACTGCTTGAAGTCTGGAATGCATGGACATCACCAAACGCTGGGTTTCCTCCTTTGTGATGCTTTGCAGGCCTTTACTGAAGCAGTCTTCAGTTGTTGTTTGTTCGTGGCTCTTTCTGCAATAAGTTTTGTCTTCAGCAAGTGAAATGCATGCTCGATTTGGTTGAGATCAGGTGATTGACTCAGCCATTGCGGAATATTTCACTTATTTGCCTTAAAAAAACTCCTCGGTTGCTTTCGCAGTATGTTTTGGGTCATTGTCCATCTGTAAAGTGAAGCACCGTCCAATCAACTTCGCTGAATTTGGCTAAATCTGAGCAGACAATATATCCCTATATACTTCAGAATACATCCGGCTGCTTCTGTCTTCTGTCACATCATCAATAAACACTAGTGACCCAGTGCCATTTGAAGCCATGTATGCCCATGCCATCACACTGCCTCCACCGTGTTTTACAGATGATGTGGTATGCTTCGAATCATGACCCATTCCAAGCCTTCTCCATACTTTTTTCTTCCCATCATTCTGGTACAGGCTGATCTTAGTTTCATCTGTCCAAAGAATGCTGTTCCAGAACTGGGCTGGCTTTTTTAGATATTGTTTGGCAAAGTCTAATATGGCCTTTCTATTCTTGAGGTTTATGAATGGTTTGCACCTTGTGGTGAACCCTCTGTATTTGCTCTCGTGAAGTCTTCTCTTTATGGTAGACTTGGATAATGATATGCCTACCTCCTGGAGAGTGTTCTTCACTTGGCTGGATGTTGTGAAGGGGTTTTTCTTTACCATGGAAAGGATCCTACGATCATCCAGTTGTCTTCCGTGGACGTCCAGGCCTTTTGTGTTGCAGAGCTCACCAGTGAAACTCGGGAACCCTCCACGATCTGAAGCCTCCCCGCTGATCGTGTTAGCGGTCTCAGCTCTGTCGTGTCCTTGTGGGTATACGTCACTTCCGGAGATCCTTTGGTGATCAGCAGGCAGTCAGGAGCGCGTCTGCCCGGTGCTTTCTGTTAGGCTCAGAACTCCTATTCTAAGCGTTTCGCCAAAACGAGGGTCACGGCTTCGTCAGGAGTGTACCGCCTACATGGTATGACCTACTATATATACACTGTGCAATTATACTAATTAAAAACTCCTATTGGTCTGCGCTCGTATTACTAATTGATCGGAGCTCAAACAAATGACTATAATTTCTCAGTGAGTTCTCAGAACATGACAGACTTGACAGAATCTCTCCCTAAAAAACGATCATTGAAGAGCTCAAAGACAGCTCTATAACAAAATCCAGTTAGATCATATTAAACTTACATGCAATACTACCACGATTAGGTGGCAAAAACAGCCTCATAGTTATAATTCTTACTCCTTGTAACATGTAGCTCACCACAAACCAGACACGACCGCGGGGCTGAGGTAGGGAATTGCATAAACGCCAACCCACAACCGCGAGGGCGCGCCTAGAGTGTAGATTGGTCTTGCAAGCCGGGTCAGGAGTATAGAAGGTAGAGAAGTCGTTTATACTTGCCGGGCCGGGATTGGAGAGTAGTGGATCGTTGGGGTACTTTGCCAAGGTCAGGATTGGAGAGTGGAGAGTAGTCGTTGAGGATAGCCGAGGTCAGGAGTAGAGAGTTCAGAATGGTCCTACGTAAGCCAGGTCAGGAGAGGGAACAAGACAGGAAATAGCAAGGTACAAGGCAGTATTGCAGCAAGGCACAGCGTCACATATGGTTATGCTCAGCAATGAGTGAATGAGCAATGCAGCTATTTAAGGAGCCATCAGCCAATGAAGAGCCAGGGCGGAGCAGAGAAGGAGAATCCGATAGGCTGTTGCCTCACACAGGTGTGCCCTATTACACAGCCAAATTAGAAGTGGAGGCGGAGCTACGTGTCGCGCGCGTCGCCGACGTGGAAGGCTGGTGACCTGGTTGCACGTCACCTGTGCACCGCGCATGTCCCTCTGCCGAGCGTACCCGAGTCTTGGAGGCGGTACCGAGCGCGCGCTGCTCCGTGCGCATCACTGAGGTCGGGGTGGAGTCCGGTGTGCACGTCACTCATGCGCCGGGCTTGCCTGTCACAGGAGGGTGGGCGCAGACTGGGAGAACGAGCGTGCCGCGCGCCTGTGCGGAGGCGGAACCAGCGGGCGGACAGACTGACTGCGTGTAGTCCACCCACGTGCGCGTAACAGGACCAAGAGATCGTGCATCCTGAGCGTCTGTCGTGGCAGGGATTTTCAGGTGAGGAGAGGGTCTCCAGCCGCCAGAATGGCGAATCCTCAGACTCCTATATGCGTATAATATGGAACTCTTTTAGTGTAACACATTATCTACAAAGTAGTTTATCATACAATAAATTCTATTTCAAGACTAACCACACAAATTAGTTACCATAACGAATCCTAACTAACATGAAATAAATGCAGAGCATATAATACGCAATGCAGAATACTATAATTTTACAGATGATTGGGCATATACTAACAGAGAATACATAGCTAACCTAACTATCTACAGGGTAATTAACCCATAGCAAACAGTGCAGATATTTCTACTTCCACCCCCCTAATACATATTAAAAAAACAGGCTTACCTTGTGGATGGTCTGTGGGGGGGCCGTCCGGCGGGCACTTCAAGTTGGGCTAGACCACTGGCCAGGCCCGGCTGTCGGTCCTCTCACGACCTGGCCCCAGCTCTCCCTGAGCTGCAGGCCTCTACTCTGTCCCACGCCGAGCTGGAGCATGCCGGTTCTCCCTCGCATGCCGTCGTGTGCCGGAAGCAGGGCCAAGCCTGCTTCCGGCACGCTGACGTCAAAGAGGCCGTCGGCATGGGACAGAGTAGAGGCCTGCAGCTAGAGCCAGGGCCCAGCTGCGAGAAGACCGGCAGAAGGGCCTGGCTAAAGAACGGGCCCAACTTGCGGTGCCGGCCAGGTCCCCACTGCCACCGGGCCCAGGACAACTGTCCCTGTTGTCCCCCCTGTCGGCGGCCTTGCAGTCATTTAGCTTAATTAGCCTTTAGCTACATTAAATTAATATCTGCAAGTAATGTAAAATATAACATATTTTCCCACTGTCACTTCTATCAGCATGTGTAGTTATTTATTATTTAAACATTTATGATATGCTAAGTTTTAATAGCCCAGGTGTGCACCAATAAATGCACTTTCTTTAGAAGTTCGGCTGATAATATCAGCTGATCCGCTACATGATATAACAGTATCCCTAGTACATATATACACTAATCCTATGGAAATAAAACAGGTCAGTGCCGCCCGCATACTCAGTGGATCTATCCGTGCCCAGGTGTCTCTACCCATCTCTGCCCTTTTCGTCTATCCCACCGGTGGATGTCAGGGGTCCCTGACTGCATATACAGTTACAGCAGCAACCATGAGGCTTCCATAACCATAGGGTTGCCCCAATGCATTAAGGGGTTCACATATAGATCCCCTAACATAATGATCTGTGTGATTTACAATATATACTCTATTGGCCTGCTTTATTTCCATTGGATTAGTGTACTGCCAGTCTTATGTTCAGATTTAACCTGTGTTCTCTATTCCCACAGTGCATATTATCCATATTGATTGTCTTGACAACATGGACGCCGAGAGTCCACGTGATCGTGCCGCAACACCCACACTTGGCACCATTGGGAACAGCCTGAATCACTTTGCTCATGTCCAGAAGCTGAATGAACACTCAGTAGGCGATCCCAATGACGGATGACATCAGACGCTCGGCATGCAACCAATCGGAATGGAGAAAGGGAGCGCCTGTAGCTCCGCCAATTGACATCACCGGATGACGGTTAAGCAGTTCAGACCCGCGCCACCTTGCAACCTGCAGTGTACCGGGTCACGTAACATTGATTCTCACCTCATTCTACTATCTGTGTTTTACTAGCAGCACTATTGGTGATCTGTCGCTTGCCAGCGATTGTGATTCTTGTTTACTAACATAAAGGTCGTTTTGCCTAGCCAGGAAGCATGCTTCCATCAGCCAAAACCTGTTGTTCTTTGCTTGACAGGGTTTATTCATTTTCTGATTGATCGGTACATTGGGTTGTGTCAGGTGTTGTTTATAGTGTGACATACAGGTCAGAGTGATTTGTTCTATGTGACTAAATCAATTCTGTGACAAATTGTTTGCACGCACCTGGCACTCTGTTGGTGTGTTATTGTCTGTTTTTATTTCATTAGAGGGAGGATTGTGGTGAGGGTGCAGGGAAGTGCCAGTCCCTTTTGGGGCTATGGGAATGGGCCAGTAGAAGGGGATGTTTACCCCAAAACGTTGCCCCCCTCCTCTTCCTTCCATTTTTTTCCTTCCCTGTTGGGTTTTTTTCTCTCTTCACCTTGTCTGTGATATCACGTTTCCCTTCCCCACTCCCCTTCCTTCCCACCCCCACCGGCTGTGCCTGTACTTAGTTTCATTCCTGGTTTGTTTATTGCATCAGGTTGCGCTGTAGCATCTTGCTGTGTAAAACACATTATTCTTTTTTGTATATACCCACGTTTCATTGTCTTTATTTGCAGTGCTGGCAACACCTGTTGTGTTACATAATTTGTTCAGAAGGGATTGGCAGTCTCTCCACTGTTCCCGCGCACCCACTGCTTATATTCCCCTTCTTAACATGGGGAAAAAGGGAAGAGGGCTCGGTACAATGTAATACCGCCCTTCCCTACCCTGTCAGGGCTCTCTTTTCTGGGGTTAGTCATATGAGAAACCAAGTGCCACATGGTGTGTGTGAACCCATTCCAATGACAAAGCACGGAATCACCAGTCAGGGCCGGACTTTGACCATCTCAGGCCCTAAGTTTCGTCAAGTTTAAGTGGCCCCAAAAATTAGAAATAGATGTATTATTCTGACTGAAGGAACCATTGAAAATACTGTATAAACAAGAAACTGAAATGAATGACAGCATTATACTTGCGTTGTTATATACAAAGATGACAGGGTAAAGCTAGAATAAAACAGTGTTTGCACATCACATTCATTTTAATATTAAAACATTTTCTTTGTGGATTTTTGGAGAGCAAAGTCATTGATGGTGTCTTCAAGTGATAAGCTACTGTACAAAGTTTGTCACTTTCCATGCACTTAATGTTTAGAGTCATATTTTAACGAAAATTTCCATATTTATTGAGAATCTTCTTTTTCTCATATCTTCTTTATGTATATTCCGATTTTAAAGGCATTAAAAATATTATTATTTTTTTGAGGCTTGGTTAGCTTCTGCGTAGGTCTTGCACTGTAACCAGCACATAATGCATGTGTAAGTGGCTAGTTTAGAGCGCAAAAATCTACATTAGGAAAGAGTGCTACAGCAAATTACAGTAAATTACAGATATCGGTTTTAATGCAGTTGTTGGAAAATTCACAATGCTGACTCCAAAAGACTGTTCACGGTGCCAAGGTTAAACAAAGTATCCGGCTGCTCCTCCTCCTCTTACCGTGCACCCCACAACTGGAACAGTCTACAGGAAAGTCTCACAGCCACCACCAGTCTAAGTTCTTTTAAAACTGTTCTTTTACAACTAAAGCTGTCTCACATTTTAAGCTGGTCTGTAACTGTTACATACACCTATAACATATATTATCTTTAACTGTTCATGCAATGTATTGTATACAGTATATAATGTATAACCCTGTTCATTTAATGTTACCATGTATTGTTATAACTCTGTGCCCAGGACATACTTGAAAACGAGAGGTAACTCTCAATGTATTACTTCCAAAACATTTTATAAATAAATAGTTTGATCAAAATGTGGTGAATCGTTTCATAATGAAGCAAGTGATCGGAATGAAAACTGAATAGTAGACACAGAAATACAGTATGATTGTTTAAGTGGGGACTGGCTTTAAACATCCTGACAGGTGTCAATTAGAGTTTGACGCATTGTCAAGAGAGAGGGGATTTGGCCCGGGATTAAAGGGGTTACACCCCATTGGGCCACCCTCTACTCTCACCTGGGAAGCAAGGGGTTAACTGGACTGGGGTTCAGTAATGTGTTTTTGCCTTGCTTCAGCCATACAACTGTTTATTCCCCTGTATAAATGTATTGTTTCTGGGCCAGTGTCTGCACCACACACACACTGGGGCTTAAGGGGTTAATGAGCTGCAGTTTAGGAAAATACATTAGGGTGCGTGGTGTCTTTTCAGAAATATTTGGGCTTCAAAAGTCTTGATTGAAGTTGGGTGTGAAAAGTACAGAGGGGGTTTGGTCTATGTTAACACATCTGGCTGGTAGACAGCTAGGACCCAGGCTGGTGCATTGGGTGTGAAATATAGCACCGGTGACAAATGTTCACTACACACAGCCCAGCTTCAAAGGATTTCTTGATGGGGGCCAGGGGTGCGGTTACGCAAGGAGATATCAGAATGAGTGACCTTATTAAATATAAGAATATTATGAGATGTCCTCGGCTGAACGTGCTAAAAGCTACATATGTGTATTCGTGGGACTGATTCGCACATAAGGATTACAGACACATGATGTGTAGCAGGTCCTAAGCGACAAATATTAATATCTCTCTTAATTTTAATATTACACGGTACCAAGACCGGAGGAGTGCATCAAGTCGGCGCGGGGACCAGCAGCCGGTAAGGCTGAGATAGAGGCAGCGATCGGTGAGCATGAAACCCGGCAGGCTGAGCAAAAATCCACCGCTGCAGCCGCCGTAACCATCACCCTTGCTGGGGTTAGTCCACCGGTGGCGGAGAAGCTCCGGCAGGCGCTGTGGCACTGCCAACAGACGGGCTACAATAATGCCCGGTGCCCGGACCGTGCGCGGTCGGGCGAAGAAGCCCCTCAGGGCCAGCGCTCACGAGCTGCGGAAAAGATACCCAGTTAGTGGCATCCTCTGATGGCTCCCACCCAGCCTGGGCGACAACCCTTCGCGGGACTTCCCCTGGAGAACTTGGCCGGGCTGCATCGGCAACAGCGGCGGAGAGCGGCGGCCATCCATCAGCTACCCGGGGCTCGCCCAGGGCGGCGACGGCGGCGGAAGAGCCGCGATTCCGGCAAAGTGCCGGAGCCCTTTCTGAGTGGGGGGAGGGACAGGGATTGCGGGAGGGGGTTATTTTACCTGGTTTGGCGGGAGCCGTGTTACTCCACAAAGACCTGGGACCCTTGTCCTGCACCGTTGTACCTGTACCCAACCCGGGCGCTGTCGCGACAGCGGCCTGTTGCTGCCTGGCCCAGATGATGCCGGCAGCGGCCACTCCAGTCCCCCTGCAATCGGGACCAACGAAGGCGGCGGTCTCTGCGGGGACCAGCGAGGTAAGCCAGACCAAGTCACAGACTGACCCTGACTTATTTTTCCCTATAACTGTACCACGTTGTTTCACTATAGGGGTGACCAGGGGTGGCAGGAGATAGGGGTACCAGGGAAGGGGAAGGAAGGGAAGCTTGTAGGGCAGCCAGGCTTCACCATTACCCTGGCGGAGCAGCAAGGGGACTCTCAGTTAAGAGCCCCACTGTTGCAGCCTTGCTATGGACTGGAGGTATCAGGGGTTGTGGCAAAGTTAGACCACCCCCAGATTACCTGCCGGCCAGGAGCTAAGGTGGGTGCATCTGCACCAGAAACCCTGAGCTCATCCCCGATAATGGGGAGGCAGTGTCAGGGAGATGGCCTCACTCAGGTGTCCCTAGGATCCAGGTTAGGATTAGCTAGGGAGAAGCGAAGTGAGGGGAGGCTGCGGGTAGGTATCCAGCATCAGATCTCAGTGAGAGAAGACGGGCTAGTGGTAGCCAGGGAGGGAAAGCAGCAAGTATGGCAGCTAGAGTTCCCCATTACCCTGGCAGAGCCTCAGGGGGTTTCTCAGATCAGCAACCCCCTGTTGCAGCCTAGCTATGGGCTGGGGGTATCATGGGCAGTGGCCAGCTTGTGCCACCCCAGGAATACCTGAAAGCCAAGAGCTAAGGCGGTTGCATCTGGAGAAGTGCCCCTGAGCTCATCCCTGGTAAGGGGGAGACAAGGTCAGGGAGGTAGGTGCACTCAGGTAGTTACAGGGTCTGGGTTAGGATTGCCCAGGGGGGAGAGGAGTGCAGGTGGGCTGCAGGGAGGTAAGCAGCAGGAGTCATCAGCAGGGGCTGAGGTGCTGGGCCCAGGGGAGGCTAAGCAGGGGGAGATAGGAGGTCAGTGGGGTGTCAGGCAGCTGGCAGAAGCTAGGGATGGGCTAGGTAGGCAGGAGGTCCCTTGTTCTGACCGGCCAGGAGTGACCCCCCTGACAGATTCCCCAGGGTTCCCAGAGGAGGGGCTGTGGGTAGATAGGCAGCCAGGGAGGAGAGTCAAGGGTATAGCAGAGCAGCTACAGGTGGGCACAGGGCCAGGGCAGGTAGGGTCCCTACAGGATAGTGACATAGCTCTTTCCCAGACTTGGTTGACAGGAAAGCGACGGTCTGTGCTTGATAGCTGGTCTCTTGCTGGTGCAGAGACATGCCAGTCTCTGGGCAGTGTGCAGCCTGGTCTGCAAAGGGGCCCGTTCACCATGGACTTGGTTCACCAGGCACTGGGTGGGGGGCAGAGGGAGGCAAAGGAGAATGCCCGGCGCCCACGGTGGAGCCCTGCTCAGCAGGATCTGGACTTCACTGTCCACTGTGGCCAGGACAATTTACTGGACAATGCCGGAGGACAATTTTGCCAGGCCAATCCCTCAGGACTTATTGAGTGCTTCAAGGATGCCAGTGGTGTCCCAGTGCCAGGGAAGGCAGCTGGGGCACCAGGCACCTATTGAGCAGGGGAGGTGTCAAGAGAGAGGGGATTTGGCCCAGGATTAAAGGGGTTACACCCCATTGGGCCACCCTCTACTCTCACCTGGGAAGCAAGGGGTTAACTGGACTGGGGTTCAGTAATGTGTTTTTGCCTTGCTTCAGCCATACAACTGTTTATTCCCCTGTATAAATGTATTGTTTCTGGGCCAGTGTCTGCACCACACACACACTGGGGCTTAGGGGGTTAATGAGCTGCAGTTTAGGAAAATACATTAGGGTGCGTGGTGTCTTTTCAGAAATATCTGGGCTTCAAAAGGCTTGATTGAAGTTGGGTGTGAAAAGTACAGAGGGGGTTTGGTCTATGTTAACACATCTGGCTGGTAGACAGCTAGGACCCAGGCTGGGGCATTGGGTGTGAAATATAGCACCGGTGACAAATGTTCACTACACAGGAGTCTTATTGGGAGCGTCATGCGTGCTGGAATGTATTAATAAGGCTCGCGTGCCAGTAAGTACTACTGAACTGAAGTTATGAAGTTATTTAGATAGGAAAAGCAGTTTTTAAACGTCCTTGGGTGGGAGGAGTTTTACTCTGAGGAAAACTGTCAACCTCACCACTGATTTATGAGAGAGGCTGGGTTTAGGTTGTGTTCAATGGGAAATAATTGTATAAGAACCAGGCTCAGCCTATGGCTATTGTCCTTCATGTCTTTCGTGTCTTTTGGGATTTTCAAGATTGCTGGATGAACTGCGAGTCACGATTTCTGACTATTTCCTCATTCCCAACTTTAAGTAAGTGTCATATTTTGTCTGTTATTTGTATAATCTCGTGTGTTCACCTTTTTCAAGGAATAAATTATATTTTATCATTTCTAAGTCTCGTTCAGTTCAACCCAGTTATATTCTTGGTGGTGTATTATTCATAGCCTGTCACAAAGCTCCCGTCACACGCGTCACAAGGTTCAACACTTTTAATTTTCTGCATATTGCCATTATTTGCCTGCCAAAAATAATAATGTTGAAAAAACAAAAATAATATTTTATGTAAAGTGTGTGTTTGTATGTATTAATCTGGCACAAAACTACATTACCTGCTTCCCTTCCTGTTCCATACATCAAACATCCAGAAAGCCAATCTAGAGTCGCATGCACTTATTTGTAGAGAACATTATAGCAGCAGTCCAAGCTGCCATTTTGTTTTTCTTTTCTTTTTTTCCTCTTTAATATGGTGTCACGGGAGACCAGACAATTACACCTTTATACCGGGATCATATCACTGAGCAAACCAAGATGATGAAATACATTTTAATTTATTCACTTAAAATAAGAAAACACACAATGTTACACAAAATAAAGAGAAAAGCACACTTATTTGGGACTGGGGTAACAAAACTATACTCTATTGGTGCAGGGGCTTCAACATCCAGGCGTTTACCCTCAATAGTCTTGTAACTGCAAAGATTCCAGGCAGATTTTGCTGAAGCAGAGCCTTGCCTCATTCTTGCTGGAAACTGGAAAATCTTTAGATCCTTGAGAGAATCAAAAAAACTTGGGACAAATCTGAGAACTTGGAAACTGCCAAATCTGAGCTGCGTACGGGTTTTTAAAACCTCTCAGTTTCATTCACAGAATTCTGTCTCCCTATCAGAAGCGTGAGGAAATTCCCTAGCAACCAATCTGAGACAACCCAGTATCAAAAAACGGGTTTCCTAAACATCTGACTGAACCCAGGGGCAGGTGAAATATGGCCTCTGCCCTTGGTTCCCTTCCTGACACCCGCGGTGACAGGTCTCCGGCACCGGCTGGGGAAACAGCTTGAAATGTAAATCGTGTCTCTTGATCTAAGGATGTGGACACTACTTAGCTATCCTGCCTAAATGGTCCTCACACCTCTGAGGGAGACAGAGTAGCACCAGCTCGGTACAATCCGCAAGCATATGTTTCAATACACTTTGCTAATAACATATACCTTACACTCTGCAAAACCTGACTTACATTTTAATAAAAACCTCTCCGCTTTATTACCTAGCTGGAGTACCCTCTGAACCCTAAGGATCCCCGCAGCTACAGGAACACTTTTCATCCCTGTGCCTCATTTTACTGTGCACAAAGCATACATGTACTTAACACACTTTGTTAATAAAATATACGCTTCAACAATCCTAAGTCTTTCTGTTTATAGGGAACAGAAGAAGAAACTGCACTTCATTTCCCCCTAGCCATATTCCCCACACACACTTTATAATAAACGTAGTATGGATTCTAAGAATCCCCTCGCAACCTTAGATGATTGGAGTACCTCAGAATCCATATACCGGTTCTGGGTGACTGGGGACTTTACTGAGTGTCCCCATTAACATAAGGACCTACTGACTGTTTCAGGGACACCTCACATCCCTATGCCCCTTTTACCTTTCTGGTCTGGGCTGAAGCAGGTAAGCCCTGTGGTGAGTCGCACAAGCATTTTCAAGGGGAGATATAACAGGGCCCATGTGTCTACATGCATTCCTGGGTACATTTTTAGGGGAACCAGCCACTCTGGGCTCCTCTAGATAGACACATTCTGCCAACACTTTCCCTGCAAACCCCTCCTTGAAACTCATACCACAGCCACCTCTGCTTTCTGGCACTCCTGGAAAGGTAAAAACACAAAATACTTTAATACCGCACAATTACAGGTTATGCATATACAACACTGGGTCCAAGAGCTGACACTCTATAAATCCAACAAACAGATCAGGGGTAACCAAACGGGCTTAAACCTTTATTTAATAGCCTGGCTACCCCCTACCGTCACATATGGGCATAAATACAATCCACACAATGATAACTAATTAGCTAAGTTGCCGATCGATCCGTTTTCCTGTGATCTATCGGTCAAAATTCAGATCGGGGGTTCACTAAATGGCTACAGAGGAGTATATTCTGCAGTCAGTGGAACACATTTTCCTATTAATATGACAAAGTTCTGTGGGGAAGATCATGTGACCAGGCAACCCAGTAGATACAATTGGTGCACTGCTAGAGAGAGGGCAGGGCTCAAAGCCTATTTCAGAAGAGGAAGGGGGTGTGACTTTGTAAATGGTTGCTATAGAAACAAAAAAATACTTGTTACATTATAATACATAAAATGTTACATTTAAGAGTTGTTTTCTTTCTTCTTTTTTTTTTAATGTTGTAAGTATTTTCTCATAGTACAGAGCTGATTTATTTTTTTTAAAAACCACATGTAGGATATTGCTTGGACTGCAGCTTTAAAACCTAGTGTAATCTAACATGTGCTAAAGAAACAAAACAATAGATGGCAGTAGTGTTTAAAGAATAGTAAATGGTAGCAGAATTTGAAGCAGCAATACTACTTTCCCCCTTTTTTTCCTTTTATATGTAAAGCATATGACAATGTATAATTCTGCATTCTTACCTAAAGTGGCAATCGTTTTTTGCTCCTGTTATAAACTGTAAAAATCATGCTTGTGTGCCTATCTAAATGGCCACCTTCTAACTTTCTGCTGCAGTCTATGAAATGCTGCAGCTGATGTAACATTATATTAATAAGTGTAACACATTATTGTTACAGCTTTCAGAGTAATAGACAGTCTGCTGTTTGGAACACAACAACAGATCTGTTTGTGATGCTTTGTTGTCAAAGGGCAGAGCTCAAAAAGGTGTGTGTTAGAGCCTGTTTCAAAAGAGGAAGTGGATGTGACTTTGTAAATGGTTGCTGCAGCAACCAAAGGATGATCGGTACATTAAAAAATGACAGGGATGATGTCAAATACAATTCACTTTTCTCGCATGCATAAGCCTGAGATTTCAAAATAATGTTGTACTCATGCAAATAAGCTATGTTGGTAAACTGTCAGTTGAATCAACATTATAGAACTGTAATAAGAGGCATTTGTACCATGTAACCCATTTATCCTGGCGGCAAAGGGAATACATTGGAGATGGAAAGGTAATGAACAAAAAGGAAAGGCTTTGGAAGAAAGAGAGAAGAAGCTGATTGATGGCATGACAGCTGTTAGCTAGTATTGAAGTAAAAGATCAAGAAAGATCTATAGAACAGATACACCATGGAGAGATGGTGTATTGGGTCCGTAATATAGTGTGTGAGTGTGCGCGCATGCTGGCGCGAGCCTGTACGAACGCGTGTGCACATGACGCACACTTTTTGTGTGCATGCTGTGAGCGACAGGGTTGGAAGGTACTGTGTGTGTGTGTGTGTGTGTGTGTGTGTGTGTGTGTGTGTGTGTGTGTGTGTGTGTTTGTATAGATTGTGCGAGTTAATAATTTATTAAATAATATTTTTAAAATAAAAAAACATATTGAATAAATAAAAATTATTTTTATTGTGAAATTTGACACATACACACATACACACACACATACACTACAGCGCCGCGAAAATATTATTTTCCCCGTCTTCTCCTCTGCCGGCCGGCTCCACGCTCACTTCGGTGCCCGCGCGGCCCTATTATAGAAAGGCTGACTAACCACAGCCAATTACAAGTGCCGCGCGCACGCACGCACGGCGTAGCACGCGCGGCCACTATATAACAGCCCTTAGTGGTTTGCTCATAACATGGGTGTTTGGGCTAAGTGGTGGTTAGTGTAAGTTATTACTGGCACTGCACAATGGGATCTTGCCATTCTTGCATTGAAATTTTGGGGTAATACAATTACAGTGCTTTTTGTTTAAGGTATATGTTTTAACTCTACTCTTGCATCTCATGAGCATAAATTCCCATAAACACATAGGACCACACTTTGTGGGCGATGTTAAGCTGTAAGGCATGTTAGTGTCCATTGGAGTGAACTGGAAGTAAGTATCCTTCTGGCTTAGTACAGTACCCCTTGGTAACTATGGCTCCCAGCATTTTCACCCCTGCTCTCCAGCCCACAACGCAGCCAAATTTGTTGACACTCTCTGTCCTGTTCCCCGTGAGAGAAAGATCAGCCTCATACCCAAACTTTATAACAGTGAGTGATCCTAAGTACATGGCCAATGCTTATGGTACATTGAAGGAGCAATTTACTCTTTTTTTAAAACATTTTCAATGATTCTGGGTGTTTACATTAGCTTTTCCACGGAGTTCATGTTTTTTAGCTTTCACCAGAAGACATTAAGATTAATATAAATGGTTGAGTGTTGACAAAATACCATCTAAGGGTGATGTTGCTAAACATGAAACTGATATACTGTACTTTAATATGAGAACAATGACAATATTTGGATAGCACTTTAGATTTGCCAGTGATGGCTTTTATTACGACCTTCTGCCTCTTGGGTCCTTAATGGGCCAGAAATCTGTACGTGAGTGCAAAAATATTCACCATTATTCCCCTCTTTGTCATTGTTCGCGCAGCAAATGTTTGTTTTTTTGGCAGCTCTTGAAGTGTAATAACGATGCTCCACAGATATTTTAAGCATGCAAGTAAAGTTCAGGTCATAGGAATAGAAAAAGGAATATGCGTGTCTAGAGAAATTAAAAATACTTCTTGACCCCACTCCCTCTATTATAATCACGAAGAAAAATCGTTGAGCCACCCATATGGCATAGATTCAGGCGCCATATGCTACCCTAGGGGAGATTCAGTGCTGGGGAAAAGTTCTTGACTTCCACTGTACTGATTGGAGGCTTCAGTATCTGCAAACGCCAAAGGAACAAGTTAGAGACAGAAAAAAATCACAGCTATTCCCTTGGCCAATCTGAAAAGCAGATCAGCATTGAGAAATGTAGTCTTATTTTGGTGGAGATTTTATTACCCAGCATCCAAATTTGAGGCTCAGGAAGGAACTGTTGGCTCAGCTTCAAAGTTATCTTCTTTCCACTGGACAGTACGGAGAACAGCAAAACAAACTCAGATTTAGATGCTCCTACACTAAATGTTTTTTTTTCTTCAGGTTATGCTGTAATAACGGCGCATTTACTTATGCGAACATGGCAAAAAGCACTTTAATATGTTACGTAGAAACATATAATTTAACAGCATGGAGAAGCCACTCAGACCACCCTAGTGGGCCCATGCACCTCTCTCTTGTAGAATTCCAGATTCTACTGTTGGGCGGTTATTCCACGAATCCACCACTCTTTCCGTGCAGAAGTACTTCCTTACTTTTCCCCTGAGCCTCCCACCCACCAGCTTCAGAGCATGACCTCTTGTTCTAGCGCTTCTCTTTCTCTGAACTGTGCTTCCCTTCTGTACTTTGTTGAAACCCTTTACTGTGTGCATTTGAAAGTTTCTAGCATATCCCCCCTCTCCCCTCCAGTCTGTACATATTAGGGCCTTTCGGTCTTTCCTGGTAAGTTTTATGCTGTGGAGCATGCACAATCTCCAAAGTATTTATGTTCTAGAGATCTGGTCTCCATAACTGAACACAGTACTCTAGGTGAGGTCTTACCAATGATCTACTCTCTCTTTACAACATACTGTAGCATGCTGCTCGCTTGCCCCTTTACTTATTCACATTGCTTGCCTGAAATAATAACTCCCAGGCCCCTTCCCTTTATGGTGGTTGACATGGCAGTGTCATTAATCATACATTCTACCTCTGGATTTTTATGGGTGATTTTGCCGTTTTCAGCATCAAATTGTTGTTGCCACACTCTTACCTATACCTCCAAGTTATTTTCCCATCACTGATAAGTCAGCACTGCAATAAACTAAGGGGTCTATGTATCAAGACAATTTTGACTCTCAACTGAGGCATTGTCACCCTGCACCTATGTATCAAAGTACTTTGCTCCAATTTTAACCCACCTGCCATTGTTTATTATGATTGGAAAAATATCCAACATGCTATTTATTCAATCTGGTATCCCTGTGCCCTTTTGCTATGGTGGTACTTTGTCAGTTCTTCTTTTCAAGACTCTTGAATTGTCTGTAGCCAACTGTAAGGGTTCCAGCCCAGGCTTCGGCTGGATCCTGCCCTTACCTGGCTGCTGTGGACATCTTGGTTGCTGGCAAGCCTCCTCCTGAACTTTGTTATTGGCTGCACCTGTTCCAGGGCTTAAATAGCAGCCAGTGACTTCCAGCCCCTGCCTGAGCATTGTATACTTTTTGTTGTGTTTCTGGCCATCCTGGGCACTAGTTCCTGAGCCTTCCTAGTTCCTGGGCCTTCCCTGTTCCTGAGCCTTCCGTGTGGCTTGCCTATCCCGGTGGCTTCCCCTGTTCTTTGGATTACCTGTTGCTGACCTTTTGCCTGTCCCCTGAATTCTGCACCACTGCTGCCAGCCCTGACTTCCTGCCTGCTTACCGACTATGGATACTCTAACAGGACTCTGTCCCTGGGCTCTGGTCAGTTAGTTTGCATCCCTACCTCAGCCCTGCCGTTCCGCTTCCTGATTCGAGACGAGCACCGTCCTACCAACGGCACACCGGTGGCATAACATACAAGGCGTAAATGCGGCAACAGGATGAGACTGAACACTGAAGATCCCGGTCCCCTGATAGGAGGCACTCTTATTACTTTTTTCTTTACGGCTCTGGATAGGTGTCATCCACATATTAATTATTCCTGCTTCTATTTCATAACTCATTGGGAGGTCCTGTTTGCTTCTCCTTGAGCACTCCAAACGCTATACTTACCTGCATTGTAGATTAAAGTCTTTCATAAGTTTCAGTATGACCTAACTAATGTAACGCTAAGTGCCTACGTTAACCTTAACTGACCTCTGTGGATATGCCATGTTCTTAAAAAAAAACTCATTTGTATATAATTTGCATATCCTTATGACTAACGTCTGTTATAATTGATGCTATCCTCTTTACGTGAGAGAAAACATGACTTCACTTTACGATTTTGGCCTTTGAAGATACACTGTTATTCTTAATGTTAAGTTAGGTCAACGTCACATTAAGTGACTTAATGGGGATTTGTGGATCTGGGCATCAGTGATGTCCTCCATTAAAATCCTGTACAATTCCTCTTCCTGCCCTGGCGGGCAGGTTTAACTAAAATGTCTGAGTCTTTTCACCAGTACCTTGTATTAAAGTAGCCTTTATATTGTTCCAATCCACACATTACGGCAACTTCTCCCCGATTCCTTCTAAACAGATGATAACCTGGCATAGTTATATCACAGTCCTGATTTTCATTGTCAATATTCATTCCACATTATAAACTTTTAACCTTTTTTGCACCTACATTTTAATATATTCAACCATTTTAAGCACTGGAGATGTAGCATGTGATGTTGTGTCTTCAGATAACATCACACATCCCGTTATAACACAGAATATCACAGTTTCCATAGGATGAAATGGCCTGTGGGTGCAGAATGTTACAACGTATCTGACCACGATGCACCAAAGGGGACAATGAAGCCTTCTAAACCTGTTCACGTTGTAACTTTAATGGAGCCATCTGCATGGCTTCTTCAGGTGTCGTCCTCACACCTATGTTCATTAATACAAACATGCAGGGACATTATTAGTAACATCGTGGTTATCTATAGCGGAGGGAAGACAGACATTATGGAGGCAGGATTATTTAATATGAGCCACAAATAAAATATTCTATATACCGCTATGTATTCTCAGCATTAGAAGTGCTTTTGTTTAATATGTAGCAGATTTAGGATTAGTGCAATGAAAAAAAACATTTCTTTTTGTAATGTTTGGGATTGAATTTATTTAGCATGAATAAGTGAAGAAATCATGTTGACCTTTTGTTTGTGCCGCCGGCGGGGGGGGTCGAGAAGGTCAGCAGAGCTCCGCAGTGGTACCTAATAGAGGGCACCGCCATTTTTGATCCGTCGTGCATGCGCATTGAAGCCGCGCATGCGCAGCGCCAGATAGTACTGAGCCTCATAGGAAATGCCTAGGAAGGGACTATAATTCCCAGCAGCCCCAGGGCTGCAGATCACATGGCATGAACAGCCAATAGGGCCCTTAGGATCACGGCGCGAAGCAGGAGATACATTTTGCGCGCTTGGGGACACGCAGTCAGTCGGGATCCGGACAGGGAGGGTTAAGGTAATGTCCAGGGAGCAGTGCTCCACTGGACTAGGCCAGATTCCCCCCTAGGTCCAAGATAGAACACCGATTCACTATAGATGGTGTATGCTGCAGTGAAAGGCCTTGAGATAGGGACCCTTCCCCAGTAGTGTTTCAGTGAGGGACATCAGCAGCAGGACATTTCATCTAATGGTGACGTGTGGTCTGAGGCCTATGAGCAGAATAAAGTCACAGTATCAGAGACTCTATAATAGGGGGTACAATCCAGCTGGAGGCCCCTCCAGAGGCGTCAGCCTAAGGATCATCACAGCAGAGGAACCGTTGGATGCGCGATACAGAATCACGTCGCGGATCCACGGAGTTCTTTGCTTGTTAACCTGGTCTGGACGGAGACAAGGGAGGTATTATCCACGTGCACCAACGGGCCCCAACACACAAAGGGAAGCGCGCTATTACACACATACTCTTTGGGGGGGAGGGACTGGCTTGTGGACACTACGGGGTTAAGTGCCCAGGTACTCTAGCATTTTGGGGGTTCCCCTCTGGAGCTGTTATTGGTTGGGGAAGGCCTTGCAGGGCCGTGTTATGTTGGATGCTATATTTTCATGTGTTTAGTAAACACTGTTATAATATACCTGTGTGTAATTATTTTGGATATTGGTTCCAGAGATGGGCTCCTCCCACAACGCTGGGATCCCTCGCCGGCGGAGACGCTGCACCGAGACGATAAGTATACCCCAGGCTCCCAGTGGCGGAGGCTTAGGTCCTCTGTGAACCAACTGGTAGCAGCAGCACCGGTAGCCTTCTTGTTTAGGGGGAAACAGGGCTACGCTTACAGTATATTAAATTATAACATCAACCTTTGAAGACCTATGTCCCTTTATTACACAGGATGAATGTATTTTTTTTTTATCACAAACACCCTCATCTTTAGGAAGAAGAAGTCTGTTGGTAACTCATTTTAAGTAGTTTAGTTGGGTTCAAATCCAAAGATTGCAGAAACGTGGCTGAAAATGTCCAGGTACTTGGTTGTGTACATTGCACTGTTAGGAAATCCTATTATTGTATCACCATTGATTGGTTGTGTGTGTGCGTATAGGTGAAGAGACATGAGATAGCCCAGGAAGCCCTGATCCCTGAGGTTATGTGTAAATGCAGAGAAAGTGTTTGTTCAGGTGGGCTGAAGGAGTGGCTCAGCGGTGCGGATAAACTCTGTGTCAGCTCTCCATCGGGCAAGTCAATCTATATCCATGTGTCTTAGGCTACGGCCAGGCAGGGAGTGGGCGCGCTGGCGCTCTTGCGCTGCGCCATGCTCCGCCAGGCGATTTGTGGCCGGCTAGGGGTGCGCTTGTCTGGGGGCGTGGCCATGACGTCACGGAGCTGGAACCGCTCACGTGACGTGATTGTGAGCGGCAAAATCAAATTTGCTTGCTCTGCAAGCATCTAAGCGCTGAGCATGCACAGGCGCTTGCTCACGCTAGCCACACACAGTGCGGCCAGCGTGAGCGTGCCCACCCACTCAGCGCCACCCTTGCTGAGGCCTTAGGCCTCGGCCAGGGTGTTGCTAAGCGGGCGGGCGCGCTCACGCTGGCCGCACTGAAACACATTGAGGCAATGTGTGTTGCGCATGCTCGGCACTTAGATGCTTGCAGAGCAAGCAAATTTGATTTTGCCGCTCGCAAGCGCGTCACGTGAGCGGTTCGCCCAATGATGGCGAACAAGCTCCGTGACGCCGTGGCTGCGCCCCCAGACGAGCACGCACCTAGCCGCCCACTAATCGCCCGGCCGAGCATGGCGCAGCACACAAGCGCCAGCGCGCCCGCTCCCTGCCTGGTTGCAGCCTTAGGCAGCACAGTTAGATTGTAAGCTTCTTGGGACAGTGACTCATTGTGCCTACAGAGTTCCATGTACAAGGCTGGGGTCAGTGGTCATAAGCAGATGGTCAGCCTTATATTTAAAAAAAAACACACATTATTAATATGCAGTGCACCATGTTCGTCTCCAAGCTGTCATATGTAAGAAGCATGTTTCGTGCACGTGCTGCAGTTTGCTAAATAAGCTTTATTGATACATATTGCTCAAATATATAATGCTTCCCTAAATGTTCCCCTCCCCAAATCAATGCAAATGGAGCATCATTGGACGGGTACATTGATACTTTTGACATTGGCTGATGAAAGGGTGCTACACGTTCACATGCACTAAATTCTATTCAAATGAATAGGCGTGAAGAAAGCTTTGCACCCTTTAATGTGGGACTAAGTGTCACACAATGATTGATCTGTGCGTCAATTTCGCTCCACATCTGACTTCTGACATATATAATATGCCGCAAAGGTGTTTCCCCACGCTTGAGAAAAATGTAAGCTTCGTTTATTTGGCTAAAAACGTGCAATGTTAGAAGCTGCATGCATTTAAGTGTAATAGAGGATTGGAGGGGAGGAGCAGTTGGCAAAGTGGATTGGCAGACAAGTGAAAGACTGCATCTTTTTATACTGACCAGGCTGTATCACCAGCCACACATAGGTGGCGCCACAGGACCAGGTTTATATGCAGCAGTCATGCTTATACTGACCAGGCTGTATCACCAGCCACACATAGGTGGCGCCACAGGACCAGGTTTATATGCAGCAGTCAGCAGTTTGCTCTGGAAAATGTGATACTTCATAGCAAGGGTCCAGCCGCATTATTCTGGTTGGCGTCTAACTATAACCTGAACTATGGCCCTGGAATTCCTTCCCATAAATAACCTTGGAAGTGTGTGTGTGTGTGTGTGTGTGTGTGTGTGTGTGTGTGTGTGTGTGTGTGTGTGTGTGTGTGTGTGTGTGTGTGTGTGTGTGTGTGTGTGTGTGTGTGTGTGTGTGTGTGTGTGTGTGTGTGTGTGTGTGTGTGTGTGTGTGTGTGTGTGTGTGTGTGTGTGTGTGTGTGTGTGTGTGTGTGTGTGTGTGTGTGTGTGTGTGTCTCTCTGCATTAAGACATTTGACCACTGCTTGCGCAATAGAGGGGGGTTGTACTGCAGTTGAAATGCGTTGAAGAATAACACTTGCACAGACAGCCGGGTCCGTATTCATTGTGTCTGTTCATAGCACATTCTAACATTTCCTGTGGAATTTTCCAAACGGCTTTATTTGGATAAGTGCCACGAGGCTTAAAAACCAATTGTCTTTGTAAGAACGTTCTGTTGGGCTAAGAAGCGATTAACTCCTTCCCTGCCAGTGGGGCAATAATGGTGCAGAATTCGACTTTTGGCATTCTACCCTCTAAATATATTAAAAAAAAGTATGACTGCTTCTTATCAGTCATTTGAATACATATATATATACACACACCTTATTTCAATTGATGAGCCCTATTACCTGCTACAAAGACCAGCAAACATACTCCAAGCAGTTTGTGAAAGCTGAAAAGGGCCTCTCCTGATACAACTATGAATTTAGTGTCCAGCAATGGCAATTACCAAAATGACTCAACATGGCAGACCTGGCTAGGGTACGTGTCATGTTTTTCTGAATAGAGGGTTTGTCAGCATATAGTAAGTCTCCATATCATTATAAAGTGACATTTTCATTGCACAAGTTTCAATGTAAGTAGGAGGGGTAAATATTCAGTGGATATTAAACATGCAAATCACTCAAAGTTATGAATGTGGATTTTTTTTTATTATTATGGTTCAAAATGTTACCCATTTGAATAAAATAATAAAATGATACATAATTCTCACAAGACTGGAAAGTACAAAAAAAAATAGCTACAGATATATCACACGGAGACAACTGACATCTTAATAAAATAAGATACACAATGCCCTTATATAATAGATAATGTAAAAAAATAACTCTTTCAAGACAACACAAACATAAACAGTAGCATTAAATATAGATATTTACCTTATACACACAAGTTTAAAAACAGAAATTGCACTTAAGGGTTGAAGTTCAAGTATGTGATGCAGTTCACAAGGAACTACCAAGAGATCATCGAGGCTGCCCTTTTGGGGCAATCTGGAACATAAGTCTCTTTGTAACAAGTCCACCGGCATTGATGGGACAAGGCGACATGGTAGGGGGCCATTGGAATTAAGCCCAAGCTGCTGGAGATGCCACCAACATTATGTTGCCTGCCTTTCGTGCAGCAAGAGGTTATAGAGTCTGGGACCTCTTGGGTCCCAACACTGAGGTTGTCAATTCAGCCAGGCTTCATGTGGCAGATCCAAACGCATGATCCACCCCGATATACATTCTGCAACACCCAGCCCCCCTCCAGCACCGGGTCCAGGTGAGAGCTCACAGGTGTGACTCGACAAGGTGTGCAAGCTTCTTGCATGCAATGCCTGGTCCAAGAGGAAGCAGCATCCCCAACACTCACCCTACATTATCCAGTTCTTTTTCATGTGTATGTCCCTACAGTGCTGAGTTAAACATAGAAGTCCTTAGTAAGTGCAAAACAGTATCTCCTGCATTGTCCAAGAGATGCCCCTCTCTTATCTTCCAGGAGATGGATGGTTGGCCCAAAGAGTTGGGAATGTCACTGCCTGATTCCCCCTCAAAACCATATTCTTCTTTTTGAATGTCCAATACTTTAAGGCATCTTCGGCTTCTGTTTTCCTCCCCATGTCTCTGAGGTTCCAATGGGCTGTGTGCCCCAGGAATACCATAAGCCACCCAGGGCAGCAGAGGTTCCCCCCTTCACGCTTCCATTTGCTATATCTCCAGCCCCTTGCTTTAAGTCCTGAGCAAGGTTTGCCACATCTTGCTCTTGGTCCAGGCTTTCCTGTCGTGGCTGGGACTTGATGTGGTTCTGATGTCCGGTATCTGTGGTTGGGCACTAGGGCTTCTAACCTTGCTGGTGCTGACCCACCATGGTTCTATTTTACCCTCCACAATGGGGAGAAGGAGCTTGTGCTCGGGTACTGATCTTCTTCTGCGGCCATAGCCCTGTGGGCTGATTTTGTTGGCTGGAGCTGTGCCGTCCTTGTCTTTGTCAGTGTACTGGAAGATCTGATGGGCCAAGTTCTGCACTGTGCAGGTCCCGAACCTGCAGCCCACTCTCATGGACTGGAAGTGGTGGAAGTTGTTCAAGCTGTTCCTGTATCTCTTCACACGAATGTGTGCATCAGTGCTGCAAAGCAGAACAGAAAAATAAGCCCATGAGAGAGCTGATTCCCTTCCATACAGTCCCCATACCCCCCTTTTGTAGACAGAGTCCTGTATACTACAAGTTGGGCTAAAATGTAAGCCAGGGGTTTTGAAAATCCTTCACCCACCCATGATATCCCCTCCTACATCCCCACCATCCATGCAGTTACTGGCTCATTCTGAAAATGCTTACAGTGAAAGCAATGGAACCCTTGCTCCCTAGGTTGTGAAATACACAATGTTTAGATTGTGAAGTACATGCACAGAGAATCCGTTTAAAAGCATGCAGATGTAAATCTTCAATTACCTGCTGGGGTGGTTCAACAGATCCTTTACATCCTCTTCCTTGATGAAAGGGGAACCTGAACTTGCATCAACTGCCAGTGCATGAGATTCAATAGGCGTCTTTAAATCTCTTCTGACTCGACTCTTCACACTTAAGCCCCATCTGGAAATGTACAGAACAGGTCTGGTTAGTGAAACGTCCAAACATCCTAACTGATACTGCATAACATTTCTAGGAATATCAGAGTCACTTAACTGGTCCAACAGGTCTGTAATTTACTTTTCTTTTTTTTTTTTTTTTATAAAACATCAACGGCACAATATAATATAATATATAATAATAATATAATACTCACTTTTTTTTCAGCTCTGGAGCAAAGTCGATTCTTGCTGCAACTGAGCCCAGAAAGGTCAAATAGCTAAAATGAAGCAGGACAATGTAAGCCAGTTCCATTTTGGACTTGATCCTAGTGGAAAAATACAAAAGAAAGTCATTAGAGTGGGTTTCAGAGTTATTATTTCCACTACACTAACACTTAATCATTAGTACAACTTTCAGGGGCCTCTCTGTTCCAATAGTTGTCTTTCGTTGTTTGCTTATTACTTTATCAATAGAACAAATACCAGAAAAAGACCACAAAGTCTACAATTGCTGTGTATGTGTTTGCAGAGACATTGAAACTCTCAGAACACCAGTTATCTCACTAAAATGAAACTTTGCATTTGTAGCATATACATGTTGCTGCTTTTATGCCATCTAGGTTTTGCAGTTAAATATCACAAGAACTCAACAGTATTTATAATTTCTGCGAAGCACTTTCACAGCAAAGGCTGCTGTTGCTGCTAGCACTTGTTCAGTGCAAGGGGATATCCTGCATGAATAGCCCAGAAGATACAAGCAATGCAGAATGAAAGACTAGCATTCCTGAGAAATTACTGCACAAAGGTACAGTATGTCCTCCCATGTAACTGAACATAAAACATACCTGGATATGATGCTAATCCACAAAGTCAGATCTTCTTCCAAAAAAATCAAAATTAATCCTGTGAACAAAAGTCAGTATCTGTGTGTGCACAGGAGAGATGCTCTATGAGCCTCTGTAAGGAAACCACTGAACATTCTGCGCTGGAGTGCTGCCTTTTATGGCTGAGCACCGGGAGGGGCGGGGCTGAGTTTGAGTGACAGGAGCTAGAATTCCTCACTCATTAAGATTTCTAGTCCCCAAATAAATGTTTGTAGTGATTTCTCTGTAATAAGCTTTGATCGTTGCGACCCAACATGGGAAAGTAAGTAAGCTGCTTATTTAAAACCCAGAGTACTTCTGCAAATCCTGCCTATTTGTGCTTGGGTTTTGCCTAATAAGGGCTGTTTTTCACACAAGTACATGATCTGGGGGCACAGTCTAGGAAAGTACATGACAAGATGTGGACATCTTACTATACATCTAAATTAAGGGCTGGCAATTGATAGCAATGTTATTCTTGATACATATTTGTTGTAAGCACAGTATTGAATTATTAGCACAAATGTGGTGACATTTATGCAAAGGAGGCAGATTAACTACAAATAATTGCAAAAACGATAAACATGTTCTAGATCTTGGTAGGAAGGTAGGAAAAGGACGGTGTGTGTGTGTGTGTGTGTGTGTGTGTGTGTGTGTGTGTGTGTGTGTGTGTGTGTGTGTGTGTGTGTGTGTGTGTGTGTGTGTGTGTGTGTGTGTGTGTGTGTGTTATATATACATAATATATATCAAAATACTTGTAATGGGATCATTTATTTAAGGAATTTTGGTTATGCTAAAGTGAACAATGTAACATAGCATTCATGTAGATGACAGTGCAAATAGGGTTGAAAAACTTTACATCCACAAACATCTACCAGTTGTAACTAGTGCATTGCTTACTCACTAGTGGTAATCCAGTTCTAGAGCTGTAACCATTAAATATTAAACAATGATACATTTGACTCATCACTTTCTCTTACTGTCTTCCATATTCCTTCTCTTCTACCCTTCTCTAATATCGTGTCCCCTATAGAAAGATAGCTTTTTATGTGTCTGTGTATGATCTAAAAATTCATACTGTACAGCACATCCTTATAGGTTTAAAAGGCAGCATGTTTCCTGTAAAACAGTAGAGTAGGATCTAGTTCCATAATCATGAATATCTGGGAAGTACATCATTTTTCACTCACATAACCACGTAATCGCTAGTGTAGTAAGGGTAATGTTATCATTGTATCCTGTTGATTACCTTACTTGTTTGACCATCAGCCACTATGGGGTTAATTTATTGGATTTCGGTCAAATTAATTGATTTTTGGCAAAATATGACACCCTCTTGGAGATGAACATCCAGAGATATTTTGGTCTACATAGGTCTTTACCAGAGTTCTGTCATTCGATGGAAGCTCATATACAAGATCAATGTGGAACTTTCACATTCTCCAGTGAAATGTGTCCCACCATGGAAATAATCTACTTACCTCTTGGATTGATACACCTACAGTAATTTGTCTATACAGGACAAGCATGGCTCACCGTTTACATCATTTTTTGTGTTTTTTATTCTATGTGGGTAAATCGCCAACCTCTTAGCCCATAATTGGTGAGCTGTTTTTTATTACCTAAAGATCAGCATCGCTCTAAAGGAATTTTGAAATGTTATGAAATTGCATACAGTATGTAACTGTCATGGCATTCTGTTGACTCATTGGAACGTGTCTACCCCCCTAGGACAGAAACCCTGGAATGGAACTAATTGGGACAGAGATTAGGGACTAGATGTAAAAGTTTCCCTCCCGACAGATTTGGGAACAAGCCAAAACTAAAGTACATGGAAGAAGCTTTACTTTTTTATTCTTTGGAGGTATTGCTCAATAGCTGACAATTTGGTAGATGATAAAAAATATTTATTGAAGTCCTGGTGCATGTTTGTATCTCCCCCAAATAGCTATTGTCCTCTATACTGCATTGATTCTCAACCAGAGAGGATGTGGCAACAGCCTAGAATGCCATAACCCAAAGCCAGGCATGTCCCAAAAATGTAGAGAGTAAGAGTACATTTAGAAAACTACTCAAACATGTAACTTTAAACTTTACAAATAATATAGAGAAAATGGAAATACCATTGCATTTGAAGTTACAGTGAAAATGAAAACACTGAGATCTGTTAAAAATAATAATAAAAAAAAAACACATTGCTGCAGCTTGGGAAACTATCACAAAAGGAATGAGGGTGTCACCGTTATTTAAAAATAAGCTGTGGGTGTCACAGTGCAATAAAGGTTGGGAACTGCTGTTCTGTAACAACCTATTTCATTGCCACTGTCAATGATTGTATGTTGGGATATCGTAGTGTCCTCGTGGAGATATTACTCGAGAGAAACACAATATCTCAATGTCTTTTTATTTAGGTAAACACATGAAACTGGATGCTCAGGGTGATATGAACCTATGGCCACCCAACGCCTGAATGGATTGTTCCTTTCAGTGGGTATTGCAGACATGGATCATCAGGGTGAGCTCACTGCAATGAAATCCTACTTTCCAATATCCTCCCTTTAAAACTAGTTATGGGACTAGTGCCTCAGAATGATACTACCCTTTCGCATAATACCCGTTTGAGAGCTCCACAATGAAGCCCCTTAATAGTAGTGTTCACCACAGGACGCCATGTGAAGAAGTCCTGCAGTATCTGAGCTATTATTGCATCAGGCTGAGTATCTATGTCTATTAATCAAAGTTCCCGGCTGCAAAACTGGACCAAAACTCCTGCAAAAATGCACCAGATTTTTTTTAAAGTGAAACATTCTACTATTTCCAATGGGAATTATTTTCCTTGAGAAATCCGGTGCTGTGTTGTGCACCAGTTCTGCCGCTGGAATAGATGAATGGCCCTAGCTGCTGAATTTCTCTTTCTATCACTTGCTTCTGCTTGACTCCCTCTCCTTGGTGTTGTAGAGACTCGAGCGCTGTCCTTGCACGGAGTACTGATCTGTGCAGGGTCTTTGCTTTCTGATGTACTGTAGGTCAAACTACATGTAATTGCTCTATTCTGTCCTTGTATGTTTATATATTAACCGTGTCTTGCTGTAAATACGCCCAGTGCTATGATTGCCATTAATCAGTCATGGTGCCAAATAACTCCAGCTGTTTGAGAAGCTGGGAAGATAAAGTCTTTATTCTTCAAGAGAATAAAGATGGGATGTTATGTGGCTTGTATAGCACTCTCGTCTCTGGATAAACCAACACTTTGTAACTTTTACTCTCAGCTGGGAACAGGAATACTGTTCAGCATTTCAGAAGAAATGTTAGTTTTGCAGGTACACATTTATTTATTTTTCAAATCAATTCTGTAAAAGTGCAAGTTTTAACGAATAATAGAATACATTGAATGTATTCATTATAAACTGGCACGAAAGCAGAAGATGGTTGAGCAATGGTAGAGGAAGTTCTCATCAGCATTAAACTTGATCATGCTTCCAGACTAATTAGGCTGTCAATCACATGGTCACATTATAAATAGCACTCAGCAAAGCAAGTCTGCTCTATTAGTCTAACTCCACAAGTGACTTAAGTGTAATACGCTAAGTATAACACTAGTTCTTTTAAGTGCTGCCACTCCTTTAGTTGCAAGACACTACATGTCACTACTTCATAAAGCTTAATATATGTTAAACGTGATGAAGTGCACGTGTAGCTTAACACAAGGGTTTTTTAACCTGTATTGAGAAATGTAAATATATATAAATTACTTTTCTAATAGCTTTGCATTGTCCATTATTAAAACATCATGCGCAGGAACACAGAATCAAAATATTAAACGCATGTAAGTATTATAATGGTCTCGGTAATTAAAGTCTTCTCTTGCACGAGCTTATTCTGTATGTACAGTACCGTCATTTAGCTTAATTAGCCTTTAGCTACATTCAATTAATATCTGCAAGCAGTGTCAAATTTATCATAACGTGAAATGCCTGTGTAGTAGGGACATACAACAGTAATGTCAATATCTACAGTATGGGACTCATTTATGAAGAACTATCCTCTGAAAGAATAAAAGGGAACATTGAAGAAATACGGGTGTTTTTTTAAGACTGCGAGAAATGTAGCACTTTTTTAAACCTTAAACAAAAAAAGATCATTAAAAAAAAAGAGGTTGAATTATGAGTTGTCAATCATTTCAATATGTCAGTGCCTAGAAATGAGGTGGGTCCTCCAGATTTGAAACCACATGGTGGAGATCTTTGCACTGTATCATCATTAGTAATAGAGTTGCACATACCAATGTATTGTTTCACAGTCACGAGAACAGACAAGAACCAGCCTGACTTCCAACATGAGAGAAGACTGATGTGTTGCTGTGTGTAAATTATCGTCCAGATTGAGACAGCGTGATGCAATCAGACCAGTAATGGTTTCGACTGTGTTCTGTGCATAAAGAACCGAAACTTGCATTCATTGTTTTAATGACAGATTACATATATTTAGGCATGCTCATTAAATAGGTGGAAGCCAAAGTATAGAAGGCATCTGAATATTAGCTTTCTAATGAATATGTATCATTTACCTCTGCCAGTGCTGTGGTATAAAGGAAACTTGATCCATTTAGCACATCCTTGGCTGCCCTGGCATTACAATTTAACTGGACGTTATCTGAAGGTGCATTCACTGTTAGTCGATGTAAAAGGCACAACTTTTCTAATAAAATACTTGACTTCCCGCCTCCTGCCTTGGGTTTATTCTTCAGCTCTGCTTTGCATGCGAATCTCTAAAGCCCAACTAACATAACAGTATATATCGTAAATTGCGTGACTATTACATACTGTATAAACACGAGTCCTGTGATATTCACAAGAGATTGTCCAATGAGTCTAAAAACTGCAACCACAACTTGATGTTCATGGAACGCTATGTACAGTATATATACACATGTGCTCTATATCATAGCTCCTGCATATATCTTGCAATCTGGCAACTATCACCACATCTTGATGTTCATGGAAAGCAATATGATATCATATTGCTTTCCATGAACATCAAGATGTGGTCATAGTTGCCAGATTGCAAGATATATGCAGGAGCTATGATATAGAGCACATGTGTTTTTATAATATATATACACACACACACACACACACACACACACACACACACACACACACACACAGTATTATTTTCACTCTGGGAACCTTATATGTGCTCTATATCCTACCTCTTCATTTTCTCTTGCAAACTGGCAGCATAGCATCCTATGAGAAGTATCCACACAGTCAATAAAAGGGAATACAGCCTAGCAGGGCATTATGTAATCTGTGAGTATAACTGCTGTGCTCTGGCTTCCATCCACCAGGAAGAAGAAGAAAGCAGTGTGACTAAGTCCTGGAGAGTGTGAGTGGGAGGCTCTCCAGCTCCTTTGGAATGTATGCTGCTCTAGTGCTGTACACTGTACAGTACGTGACCACATGTATTTGTAAGGACGAGCAGATTTAAGCAAATGCAACCAATTGCCCCCTTATTTGGTATGCTTTGCTGTTTAATTAGTAGCACGATTGCTCACCCAATTAAGATGCATTCATAAGATGTAGTTGTAAACAGGAAACTCTGTGTCCTTAGCTTAGTCATGCAAATGCAGCTTGAATCGTTTCTTAAAATGATAGCGCTTTATGACAATTACAGACAATATAAACATAATTTCACTGCAGCTTCCTGCTCCTTCACACCACGTGTAGGTTCCGCCTATGCTCTCATGTTGAAATTATGTTTGGTTCTTTATCCCAGGCGTCGTCATCTACTAATAACCATAAACCTCTACGAGCCAAGGATGCACAGACACACGTATCTCACGTACAGCACAACTCCACCAAGAGACACATCAGTCACAGGTAACTCGCAAACTGCAAACAAGGATCAACATCAGGGCTGGAAATTGTACCTGGCTTAGTGCAGTCTAAAAAAAAAGCTACGTGCACAAAAGTACAACATAATTAATGGCAAGGGCTAATTAGCTAGATAAATAGCAGTAGGCAGATCATTCATTACCTGTGTGCTGCTTTTGCACACACAGGAACATTATCCCTCCAGGTTATGTAACTGGGAGGTGTCCATGGTGCTGGTGAAAAAAAAACATCTCGAGGGCTTTCACACTCGTCTGCTAAGGTTATATGCATTACAGCAGAGACCATGAGTAATGGATGAACAGGCAAGGATGTGTACACTGAGAGCTGAGGGCATGTCTTAGATACTGAATGGGAGATTGAATTGGAATCCTGGATAAAGTAAAATAAATACACGAATACTGTGTTTAACTGAGGAACTAAACAGTAACATAATAAAATGAGGAATTGGAATGACAGCAATGGCAGGAATACGAGGAGGGTTATTGTGTTTGAGACACGTTATTTCGAGATTATCACAGCACTCAAACATAATTAACTAGGATCTGGGGTGTGGATAGGATCAGAAGTTGATATTCACCTCTTGAAATTGTGTATCAGCAGCAGAAATCGAATACATGGATTCTCATTTTGACCTGGAGTTAATTCAGTCGCTTAATGACTAACGAATGAAGTTTGACATACACAGTTACAGTTCAAAGGGCAGTGTTCCAAAGGCTTTAGATGCTTTGTGACAATAGTAGCCAAATATATATTTGTGACTATATGAAGAATAATCAATGAGGAAATGTATGAGCAAAGTATAGTTTGTGGATGAAGAATAAACACACGCTATATCACAAAACATGTTTAAAGCTGCAGTTCAGTCAATATCCTGCATGTGTGTTTTTTTTAATAAATCAGTTCTGTAGTAAGAAAAAATACTTTTAGCATTTTCTGTGTTTAAAAAAACAACTTTGAAAGACCAATTTTCTTGTATTCTATTTTAACAGCCATTTGCTAAGGCACTGCCCCTTCATGTCCTGTCACAAGCCCTGGCACACCCCTTTGTCAGCCCTGCCCTCCCTCTAGCACTTGTCAGTGCAGGATTGCTCATGAATATTCATGAGCTTCCACTGACAGACAAGCAGAATATAAACAGATCCCTTCACTAATTATGTCACCAAATTTCGACCTATCAATACATGGAGAACGAATTGACCTGCAGCTATACAGTTCTGTAGATAATTAGAGATTGCACACATAAAACTATTGAAGTAAAAAAATAAATTTATAAAAAAAAAAAAAAAAAAAAGACTGAACTGCAGCTTTAAAAGGGTACTCCTTCCAAGGACCAAAGTGAACCAATTCCAATGACATGGATCCCATCTAGGTACAGTAATTTTTTATTTATTTTTTATCATGTTTTTTATAGCGCTGCTAGTTTTACGTAGCTCTTTACAGAGACATGTTTGCAGGCACAGGTCCCTGCCCCGTGGAGCTTACAATCTATGTTTTTTTGGTGCCTGAGGCACAGGGAGATAAAGTGACTTGCCCAAGGTCACACGGAGCCGACACCGGGAATTGAACCTGGTTCCCCTGCTTCAAACTCTCAATGCCACTCAATGTCTTTCATGTCTTTCAATGTCTCAGTGCCACTCAATGTCTTTCTTTCCCTTTTTACCCAAATCTGACACATATACGTTTTAATTTATGTTTTAAAGTCAGACTTGGGAGGGGGTGTGATTTTCCTCTGGCTGCTCCGTTTGCCAAGATGTCACTGTGTGATCAGCAAGCGCTTGTACAGCCAGAGTGCAACCTCTCCCCACATCTTTATTGGCTCTCTGATAAGGAAAGTGGGATAAGGGGAAAGAAAACACGTGATTGACACAGGTCCCCATTCATTGGCCCCTAAGAAATTAAACTGGCCAACTATGTGGGATTGCACTAATTGAGGGTTTGTATCAGATTAAAAGATGTGGAATCATCTTTAAATGCATGATATGCCTGGATATGAATATCCTGAAATTAGGATCAGAAGGGTTGACGTAAAATGTGTCCATGATAATATCATCTGTGTAGACCTGAGCTCCCTTTAGTGAGGTTGCCTTATAGTAACAGGACTACAGAGCAACACTTAGGCTGGGGCCATGGTACCGCAGACGCTTCCGCACGCTGAGCAAACAGGACTGCCTTAAGACTGCGGAAGGGTGCGCACGTTGCGCAAGAAATCAGTTCAAACTGATTTCTTGGCATCACAGGCCGGTCAGATGAGCGGTTCGCCCAATGAGGGCAAATCCGCTCCGTGACGTCACTGGCGCGCCCCTAGACATGCCCATGGACGGGTACCATGGTCAAAAAATGCACCCACTTCAAGCGGGTGATGTCACGGCCGCGCACGCCACCGCACGGGCGGAGGCACCATGGCCCCAGCCTTAGGCTACGGCCCCGCTGTCAGCTCCTGCTTGCGCACCTGGCGGCTCTTGCATGGTTGCGGTTTGTGCTGGAGCTGCAGGGGGAAAGATGGGGGGGGGGGGGTGGCGGTTGCGAGGCCATGATGTCACGCGGCTGGTTCGCCCTCATTGGCAGACCCACCGCCATGAAATAGCCAGCGCTCCATCGTGCATTGTGCCAGGGCGCACAGGCAGCTACTGAGGCCGGCCCCATAGTGGTCCGTACCTTCTGTGCGCCACGGTGACACTGGGGACTCAGCCTTATTAAATGTCACTCAAAAGCTGTCACTCAAGGCTCAGTGTGATGTCACTCAGCCTTTGTATTACACAGCGCATGATGAAGAGTATAAACGTGCCGAACAAATTGGGTTTCTACTGTCAAAATGTTTGTGTATGAAGAAAAGAAAATGCAATGTCCTCCCAGCAATAAATAATTTTTATTCTCTAAATAAGTGGACACACAGTAAAGTGCCTCCTTTAAAAATAACAAAAAAACACACACACACACACACGCACACCACCCCCCATTGGTTAGCTCAAAATCGGATAAAATTAGCTCTTCAGGGCGACATACACAAACATTAAAGTATAACATAATTGAAAATTAATAGACATCAATAAAAAACACATTGTACTTAAAAAAATTAATTCAAAACTATGATTAATATTTAAACCAATTATGTATATTAGGTGTTGTACTTGCATGCATATGATTGATAAAACATACCCAACAAAAGGCGAGAAGAAGGGCGGAAACACTCTAGCTGACAATTTGAATTAGGGTGCTGGGGCTAATAACATATGAACTGAAAACAATACAATAATGGTGGACAAACTAACACATAACACCTACCTAAGTATGTAGCACACTAATACCATACAGTATTAATACGGACTGCTCTGGGGTAATGTGGGATGAAACAAGATGGGATCATCCTAAAGTCCAAACATGAACTTATACCATAGCACCGTATTTTTTCACAGAGTGTAGAGAATGCGAGAGACTCGCTACCTAAGTATATGCAACAAAAGGGGAGGGGGAAGAAGGGCGGAAACACTCTAGCTACTGAACATACCCATCTTAACATTATCTATTCCAAATCCACCCGAAGTGTGGTGAATTGGAACACTTGGGTCCCTACTATTAGGTCCCCGTCCTAATAAGGACATTACCCTATTCAAAGTCCATTAGGTCAGAGATTGCCCATCCATAATAATCATTGATTTAGATCTCTATTACACCATAGGTAAAATAGAATAAAGCCAAATATTTTGGTGCAATGACATAGATCACAGCACAACTTGTGCAAAAGTTGATGACAAATATAATTAAACATTTTGTCTGATCAACCACTAACAAATCCTGTGGCTATACATCATAATGGCATACTATAACTTTATAGAACAGAACATGAGTTCATCCATGTTAACAAACAAATTACTAGGTTACTCAAATAACCCATTTATTGATCTATTTTCCTAGCACCTGGGAACCCAGTTGGTTGTACTTGAATTCAAGAGGGCTAAATGGCTCCACATAATCTTTTGGTTGCAATATGGCTAGGGCTCAGATAATGAGCTAAATCAATCCCCAACATATCATACATTGATGTATATATCATATAATAGACATTAGTAGCACCGGAAACCACATACAGTATGAATACATCTTCATAGCAATTTTAAAAGAAAAAAAAATGTTTCCAATACACAATATTTACAGAAATCTGGTATTCAATAACAATTTTCCTTAATGGTATAATAATTCACATCCAGACTTCACATTGAAAGATGTACATACCATGTCACATACAAAAATCTAAGGCCCAATGGATCACAAATGGACAATTGACATATGGCCATGGGAAATAAAGACCCTTGGGTCAACATTTACTTATTCTTTAGGGTAAACACTTCTCCTTATTCCTTGAGGACGGGATTAAGTTCTATCATTTCATTCAGGTCTAAAGGTGTTTTACTATGCATTGTGTAGATCCAATATTGTTCTCTCTGGAGAAGGTTTAGCTCCCTACCCCCCACCCCCCCCCCCCCCTACTTGGATCTCGGGAGATCACTTCCAGGCCTCTGAAACAGAGCTTCTCAGACTTGCCTCCATGGTAATCAAAAAAAATGTTGTGCCAAATTATTAATTTTCATCCCTTTTTTTAGCAAACGTTGGGCATTTTTAATCCCATTGACATGTTGTAACGCAGGGGTGGGGAACCTTTTTTCTGCCAAGGGCCATTTTGATATTTATAAAATCATTCGAGGGCCATCCAAAATTATCAACTTAAAAATTAGCCTGCTATATTTGGTGAAACATTTAATGAACTCACCACTAATGTGATGGCTGGAACTGCTTCTCTTTGGGTGACTGACTGACTCTTGGGTGGTGGGTGACTATGACTGACTGTGGGTTGGTGTCTGTGCGCACGCACACGCACACACACACGTGCACACACACACACACACACACACACACACACACACACACACACACACACACACACACACACACACACACACACACACACACACACAGAAATCGGGCAGGGGGGAGGGAAATCAGACTCTCAGACCCACTCTCTCTCTCAGGCTCTCAGACCCACTCTCTCTCTCAGGCTCTCAGACCCACTCTCTCTCTCAGACTGTCAGACCCACTGTCACTCAGACTGTCAGACCCACTGTCACTCAGACTGTCAGACCCACTGTCACTCAGACTGTCAGACCCACTATCACTCAGATTGTCAGACCCACTCTCAAGACTCTCAGACACACTCTCGACTCTCAGACACACTCTCAAGACTCTCAGACACACTCTCAAGACTCTCAGACACACACTCTCTCAGACACACACAGGGGGAGGGAAATCTGAACGGGGGGGGGGGGGGGGGAAATCGGCGCAGGTGCCCTCCGCAACTGCTGCTCGGTGTGGGGAGAAGGAGGACCGTGTAAGTGCGCAAGGGGGGGGGGGGGGAATCTGAGCAGGGGGGATCGGAGCAGGTGGGATCGGAGCCGGTGCCGTCCACAACTGCTGCCCGGTGTGGGGAGGAGGAGCGGCGGTAGTGAGGTGTCTCTCCCACCGCAGACTCGTTCTTCTATCCCCCAAGCCTCTTATACCGCCCCTCTATCCCCCACTCCTCTTATACCCTCTCCCCCCGGAGCGCTGCTTACCCGCGCCGCCCTGGTGATACTCAGGTCCTTAATCACCTCAGGCGGCTGCTGCCACACACAGACAGTGACACACACAGTGACACACAGTGACACACACACGCAGTGACAGTGAGACACGCACACACACAGTGACCGTGACACACACAGAGACAGTGAGACACACAGACACACACACACTAAGACAGTGAGACACACAGCGACACACAGAGAGAGAGAGACAGTGACACACACACAGAGAGAAACAGTGACACACACACACAGAGACAGTGACACACACACACACACAGAGAGACAGTGAGACACATACAGAGACACACAGTGACAGTGCCAGACACACAGTGACAGTGACACACACACAGACAGAGACACACAGTGACAGTGCCAGACACACAGTGACAGTGCCAGACACACACACACACACACACACACACACACACACACACACACACACACACACACACACACAGTGACATAGACAGACACACACACACACACAGTGACACACACACACAGTGACACACACACACAGTGATACACACACACAGTGACACACACAAAAATAAGGGCTCTCCCCCCTTGGGGTGGGTAAGGTGCCTGGGAGGGGGGTATAAGGGGGAATGTGGGTTACCTGGGGCCCGTGGATGGGCTGCTGGAGCAGCATAGGTAGCCAGTGCTGCTGAGAGACTGGCAGGCCCGCGGAGCCTAAAGGGAGGGACAGAGGGGCGGAGCCTAAGGAGCCCGGCATTACTGGAGGAGAGAAGGGAGGGGGCAGTGCTGTAGGAAGAGGCGGGCTAAAAAAAAAATCTTGGAAGAGTGACAGCACGGGCAGCCAATCAGGAGAGGGGGAGTTTTTTTTTTTTTTTTTTAAACCATTCTTGCAGGCTTGCTTCTTGGGGGCTGGACCAAATGATTTTGCGGGCCTTACACGGCCCGCGGGCCGGACGTTCCCCACCCCTGCGTAACGGGTCGACTCATTACGAAGATTGTTGTTGAAAAATTCGACCCAGGGTAAGAGATCAGTCCAGTTGTCCTGGGTAGCCGAAATGAAGCAACGGATGAACTGTTCCGTGATTAATTTGTCCGCTCAGTCTGGCCATTAGTCTGAGGATGATATCAGGAAGAGAAGTGAAGAGAGATCGCTAGTTGTTTGCAAAAGGCCCGCCAAAATATAGAGATAAATTGAGAGCCTCGATCCGACACAATAACTTGGGGCATCCCATGAAGACTGAACACCTCCTTGACGAATATTTCCGATAATTTGAGGGCATTGGGTAGACCCTTGATGGGAATGAAATGGGCCTGCTGGAAAACCGGTCGACCCCGACCAGAATGGTATTCCTGCCTTTTGATACGGGTAATTCCACTATGAAATTCATGGAAAGATGAGTCTATGGGCAATCCGGAATCGGGAGGGGTTGCAGTAACCCTGATGGCCTGTTACGGGGAGTCTTGTTTTGGGCACATGTCAAACATGCTGTGACAAATTCTTTTATGTCCTTACGTACCCCGGGCC
This sequence comes from Ascaphus truei, assembly GCF_040206685.1. Taxonomy (NCBI): domain Eukaryota; kingdom Metazoa; phylum Chordata; class Amphibia; order Anura; family Ascaphidae; genus Ascaphus; species Ascaphus truei. The sequence goes on along the minus strand of NC_134494.1, from coordinate 26,225,699 downwards.
ACCAAAAGGTCCATTCCAGAAAGTCAATAGTTCTCCTTGTACCTGGGTGTCCGGAACTTTTAGATGAATGACCCCATTCCAGCACCTTTCTGCGATACGCTGGTGCGGTATAAAGGCGTCCCTCTGGAACTTCGAGGCACTCCGGAATATCAGACTGACCTTGCACGATGTCTTCCAAAGAGTCAAAAGTATTAGCGGAGATTATACATGATGGGGGAAGTATGGTCTCTTCTCGGTCCTCAGCCTTGTCTTTAATAAGAAATTGACGAGAGAGAGCATCTGCCTTCACATTTTTTGACCCTGGTAGATATGAAATAATTAAATTAAAGAGAGAAAAAAAAGTGACCATCGGGCTTGTCGTGACCCCAAGCGACGTGCACCTTCAATGTAGAGGAGATTCTTATGATCCATGAGAATAATAACAGGATTTTCAGTGCCCTCGAGTAAAATGTCTCCATTCCTCCAAGGCCATTTTGATGGCCAACATTTCCCGGTTGCCAACGTCGTAATTCTGTTCGGCGGGTGAGAACTTCTTGGAAACTAAGACACAAGGGTGTAACTTAGCTTGCGGAATCTTCCTTTGGGACAACACTGCTCCGGCCCCGACATCAGAAGCGCCCACCTCAAGGGTTAAGGGTAACCCTGGATCAGGATACACGAGAAAAGCCCCACCGGCACCCCATATCGGGGTCTGTAACTCGGGAAGAAGGGGGTCTCCTAGGCTGAAATCAACTTTGTTCAGCTCAGGAGACCTCCTGCTCATCTACAATTGGTAGGAGCGCAGGAATCGTTCTTTTTGTTTTTCTATATGTAAGGCCTATCTTTTTACCTGCAGCAAACTTCTATAGGGAGGAGCGCGGTATTTTGTACAGTTTCTCACAAATATTAGGCAATCCTGTTCCTTGCTGCATACTCCAAAGGGGCATTTTAAATATAGTATCTCTGAAACGTCATAGGGGTAGGTTTATTGGCTCATCTGCTTTACATAGCAGTTACTTAGCCCCTACCAATTTTCCAATTAGTGCAGGTATAATACACCCCAGTGTCAGTCTGGACATCACCCTCTATTGAATGGTAGGTGAATGTATAAGGCTGACAGAGAGAAATATGTGTAAGTTGTATTATATTCACACAAGGGAAATTGTGCACCCAGTTTGCCTCTATAGTAAGGTAACTATGATACTGGCTCTAGCCAGATTTTAGTTGCACTACTCACATAAGCTCATGCTTTATTTAACCCCTTCAGGACTTTCAAGCTTTTTTCACCAGTCCATGGGACAACTATTACATACATACATATATATTAGGTACTTGCATACGGGTATGCCTTGACGTGGCATGCAGGCTTACAAATGCTTTGGCCAAAGGGTTTAACAAAATACCCTTTTTAATGAGATTATTATTTTATCTTAGCCTAATTGGTAGGAGCGCAGGAATCGTTCTTTTTGCTTTTCTATATGTAAGGCCTAGCTTTTTACCTGCAGCAAACGTCTATAGGGAGGTACAACTGTATTATGTACAGTTTCTCATCTACACTAAGAATACAATTTAAATGTAAAAATATTAACTGTAGTAAGCACCAATACCCCACCCACCCCCTGTGCCCCCCATAAAACCATGATTTATTATTTTACAAACAGGATTAATACCCCAGGCCGATGGGGGTCCCGACGGGTGTCTGCAGGCCCCACAGTGCACCCTCAGGGGTAGCCACGGGTGTCTAGGGGTCTCCAGGTGGTCCCCGCTAGGCACCGTGGGCCTCCAGGTGGTCCCTGTGGGTCACAGTGGGCCCCAATGGGGTCCACGGGTGGTCCTGCGGGTGTCTGCGGGTGCCCGAGTCATCCCCACATGTGTCTGGGGCCCTCGGGTGGTTCCCACGGGGGTCTGGGGCCCTCGGGTGGTCCCTGCAGCTGTCTGGGGCCCCTTGTTCTTCCTCGCAGGTGTTCCCCGTGGGTCCGCAGTTGGTACCCGTGGGCGTCCGGGTTTCCTCGGGTGGTACCCGTGGGCATCCGAGGGTCCTCAGGTGGTTTCCATGGGTTCCCGCAGCCTTGCGGTACCAATCCTGTATGTAAAAAAATAAAACATGTCCTACACTTAAATAAATACACCCCACCTCCCCCCCTCCAAACACATACAGTAATGGGCAAAAACTATTATCCAGATATGGATAATAGATTATCTGCCAATTATTAAACACAACATTAGCCAGCATACATAAATCAAGTAAATAAATACAGTTCTACTTACCCCTGCAATATGAAGGGCATCCTCATCAGGATCCGGTAAAGATCCCTGTCCTCCATTGCAAGAAAAATACATAGCAAATACAATCTAATGTCCCCTAACCCCTTAATCACCTTAGCAGATAATAACCGCTACAGTAATTAAAGGGCAAACCCACCCTGCCCCGATAACCACCTGGGACGCCTAACCTCCCTCCCCGGACCCACTATACCCACCCTGTACCCATTGATTGTTATAATAGTACATCATACCCATATAATAATATAGGCATGATAAGCCACTATAGCACACAATGGGCACCTAATCACAATACATTTATGCACAAAACACACAATAATAAAATATTCAAAAACACTGAAACACCCCAATTCACTAAATAAAAACAGTAGCCAACAAATGTAATTAATAAAAGCACTAACCAGCTCAACAAGGAATTAATTAAACCAGTAAGCAATCAAAGCAATTCATTAATAAAACAACAGTAACCAACAAAGACATTAATTATTAAAAAAATATCGGCAACACAACCATTAAAAGTATTAGCCAACACAAGACATCCTTAATTAAAAACAAAAATCAATCGCCAATTTTTAAAAAAAAATAAAGCAGCAATATGGCAAACAATTACATCCACATAATAAACATACATAGAAAAAATCACCATCAATACAAAGCAAGAAATTAAAAACAAATTATTGGCCTAATAATGTATTGATCTGTACCCTAAAGGGGTACTGATTAATATATTATCAGTCAATGTGCAAAGAAAAAAGAAAAATACACATCCAATAGAAAAACCTGTAAAAAAAAATATGCTTTGATTGTCTCATAATCTTTGTCAAGGTATGCAGGAAGATCAGTGAATAAACGTGGGGCTTTTTCATTCTATTTTGGCATAAAATATGTTGCCCACTGTTCATGTGGCAACTGATGCTGCCTTCAGGTTGTTCAGGAAAGATTCCAGGTCCCTATCTTTTCCCAGGCTTGGGAAATGCTCCATACTGGGTTTGGAAGGGCTTGACTCTCTGCTTCTTGGCACTGGCGATGCCCCCTGGAGCTTGGCAAGTTCCAGCTGGGAATAGAAAAGACAAGCGCAAACTCTCATGAGAAAAAAAAAACTTTAGTATAAAAGTAGTAGGAATATCAATACAACTATAATATATTAAATACAAGCAGGTATAGAAACCCTCAATGACATGAGGTTACCGGAGTAACATGAGCATCACTGGAATGGTATGAGCCTCATAGATGAAACCGCCAAGGTGGCGGTGAGCAAAAGGTAAGTAAGTGCCCGAATTTAGAAGAACAACTATTCCGATAGGGAAAGCACCCACTCCAGGTCTCGAATAGGCAGGCAGTCACGGTCACGATACAAGAGAGAGAGAGAAAGGGCTCTGGTGAATAAGGCACCCGCTGCTGGTCCCACGGGCAGGTAGTTACGGCATCATCTCACTGCAGAGGACATATGTTGCAGTAGGGAAGCCGTCCACAGCCATCTATTTTTGACTAGCTGCAACTCCCTCCATCATAACCTCAAGGATTTTTCCCTCTATTAACCCAATCAACACTAGTTGCTTTAATCACTTGTATCTTCAGGGCTTTTCCCCTTAACACTTTATAGACCACTAGTTGTTTCTATCACTTCTATCCTGTCTTTCTCTTACTCTCTCAGTCTCACACTTTTGGAACTGGCTGATGTGCTGCAACCGCATTGCATCATCTACTAGTCCCAGGTACTTGAGGGTAGTTTGCCTGTACATATCCAGGGCAGGCTGAGAACTGCTGGAGTCTTCAGAACATGACTTTCCTGGGTTCCTTGAATTGTGGGCAATCTCCAGGGCAAAGCCGCCTTCAGTTCTATTGCTGTGGTCATCCTGGCCCAGTGTAGCATCTTGCTCTCTATTATCCTCCTGCAACATTTGGATCAGCTCCTCTTTACTTTTACCCAGATTTTGGAAATCACACCCTCACACCGAGTCCTAAGCGCCTTTTTCGTCTGGCATCAGTATATAGCCGCCATGTTCACTACACTTACTCAAAAATAAAAAAGGTCGAAGGGTACAAAACTGTCTGCTTGTATATTTTATAAAAATATAGCACTAAGCGATAGCTTTGGGGTACTGAGCTGTGATCTCTCACAAGACTCACAAAGTGCAGTCACTTCTTGGTGATTTGTTTGTCCCAAAGGCATAAACGCAAGCCACTAAAAAACTCTGATATTGATAAAAATTGTTATCTCACAGCTATGCCACCACTTGTCACATTCGGCACACCTGTGAGCATGTGACATGCATACAGGACACAGGTTAATACACAGTTCTCTAGATGGCACACTTTTCACGTTCACAAAGTTCCCTCAAATGAACAAGATCTCCCCTCAATTCGTCCCCATATTCAATTTGTCACGAACAGCACACAGATTGGCACGTGACTGTACATTGCTGACTGCAATACAGGATACGAACCCGCGGGGCAGAGGTAGGGAGTAGTACACCGACCTTGGCCTGGGATCTGAGGCCTGAGATGCAGGGATAGTCAAGTCCAATTTCGGGGTCGAGGTAGGCAGCAAGCAGGGATAGCCAAGTCCAATTCCGCGGTCGAGGCAGGGGTGGTCAGGTACAGGCAGAGGTCAAGCATGATCAGGTAAATACAGCGGCAAGGACAGGGCTCAAGCAGAACAAGGTACAGAGTACTTCGCACGAGCACTGAAGGGAGCAACTGCCTGCTAATAAAGGCCAGAAGCCACTGCTGGCAATGAGGGCCAGAGAGACGCTGACTTCCTGTCAGGAAGTGAGGAGCAGGAATTGCCAGGAAGCAAGATGGCGACGGTAGCTTCAGTGAGGGTGAAAGGTCATTTCCTGTCGGCAGCCATCTTATGTGTCCAGACAGATTCCTTAGGCCTGGGACCCGCTGCGCCCTGCGGCGCGGGCGGCTGCACGAGAGTTCCCCACCAGCAGGGGAATCCTCCCGAGCCGGTCCCGGTCCCCCCTGGCTGCACAGCTCACTACACGCTGTGACGCGTCAGCCGCTAGGGGATTCAAGAGAATTGTAATTCCTAGCGTCGACGCGTCACGTGGTGTGGCTGTGAGCCAATGAGGAGGGGAGGCTTCGGGAGGAGGGGAGGCTTCGGGGAGCGGGGAGGAGAGTGTGGAGGGAAAGCAGCGTGAGTGCCTGTCTGTGCCTGTGTGTGCCTGTGTGTGTATGTGTGTGCCTGTCTGTGTTTGTGTATGTGTGTGCCTGCCTGTGTGTGAGTGCATGAGTGTCAGCGTGTGAGTTAGTCTCCTGCTGCAGCCGGATACAGTGTCCCTCTCCCAGTGCTGTCTGTACAAGCCCAGTCGATCACACACCTAGGGCAGTCCGCAGCAGCTCCCTGCTGCAGCCCGAGCCCGTGGAGGGGGGGGGGTAGCGGGTCCCTCCGCTTAAACCACGCCCCCCCGCTTAAACCACGCCCCCCTTTCTCCCACTCCAGCCCCGGCTCCCGCTCCCTACAGACCGCATATCGCGGCCTGTGTCTGTCAGCGCCCCGCCTGTCTGCAGTGCTGGCGCAATGACGGAGGGAGCGGGGCCTTAGCCTTATAGTGACTTAGATATACAACCAGGGTTAATACACACAGCTACTCTAGCCAACTCACCTTTCTCCTCCACAAGGTACTTTCAATGAGTTAATATTAACCTGTTACTCAATTGCTATCATATCTATCTTCTTCCACCACTCCTGAATTATGCAAACTATGTACTTAATATATATATATATATATCTGCCATGGTCTCAGGTCCCAACGTGAATTAACCAAGTGAATTTAATTTGTACATAGATCTACAAAAAAATTGCATAAAATGATGCTTAACAGACATTTTGTTAAAACTGCACCTAAATTAGATCTATCTGGGCTAAATATGGGTGAACATAATGTGGATACAATCTTAAGAGAGCCTAATTTTAGGACAAGATCATCAGAGATACCGGATCTTATAGAAGTAGAGCAAAATATTTCAAAACTCTTCAATTTCGATGAGGATGAAATTAAGAGAAGTATTCAAAATCTAAGAAGTAATTCAGGTTCTAACACTTTGGGAAAGAATGATGATACCATACAAGATCTGATAAATTTATTTGAAGAAAGTGATAGGGAGTGAACTCATACAGAGTTCAAATCTAAATCGATCTTTTATCCTTATGAGTCACGGGGACCATATATTGAGCTTTTTGGCAAACTTGTAGAAAAAGAATTCCAACGTCTATGCAGTAATAACAGATATTATGTCATTAATGATAACTTGACCCGCTTGGAGAGACAGGCACTGAAAGAATTGAACAACAACAGGAATCTGATCATCCAGCAAGCGGACAAAGGAGGTGGCACAGTGTTGCAGAATTGCATGGACTACTTGAAAGTGCAACGCCTAATAGGTGATACCATTTCTTATCATTGTCTAGATCAGGGGTGTGCAATCTTTCCTTGCTGCGCCCCTTGCCTGCTTCCCTCCCTGCTCGCGCCCCCCTTCCCTTACCTTGTCTCTGGCGCTCGGCATCAAAAGACGCAGCGGGGTCACGTGACATCACGTTGCCATGACAATGTGACATCACATGACCCTGCGGCGTCATTTGATGCCACGTTTCCATGGTGACGCGTCGCCAAAGACAAGGTAAGTGAAGTTGCAGAGGCCTCACGCGCTCCCCCGGCATTCATTTAAATGCCTTGAGGGGAAGAGCGCGGGGCCTCTGCAACCCCTGCGCCCCCCCCTGGATAATCTAGCGCCCCCCAGTTTGCACACCCCTGGTCTAGATAGTGATCCAACAGGACAATTTTTATCCATTTTGGAAAAACATTTATTAGAAGCCAAGACTGCTGGCATCCGGGAGCCTAAGGAGTTCCAATATATATATATATATATATAATATATTATATATATATATATATATATATATATATATATATATATATATATATATATATATATATATATATATATATATATAGTGTGGCAGGATGACCGTGGTTAGTGAGGAGACAACACAATTCTTCTGGTGAAATTATATACGGGTGGATTTATTTTTCAAAAAATATAACAAAAACAATGGGTGCTCTGTCCCTTTAAGTAAAGCAAAACATAAACAAAAAGCTATACCCGTTAGGGAAGCTAACTAAACTAGGTTAAGCCTATCTACCCAGCTGGTTAGCTAAGCTAGACTAGACCAACAATATTTGGTAATAGCACTTGGCTCCTTACCTGGGAGCTTTATTCCATTGGGACAGCATAAGTCTATGACTCTGTCACATATCCCCCTCCCCAGCGTAACATTACCGTGTGGAGCGGCCCGTGCACCGAGACTGTGCACACTAGAAAGTGCGTCCGCATTACCATGCAGTATGCCTGGCCGATGCTGCACTGTGAAATTGAAGGGTTGTAATGACAGAAACCAGCGGGTAACCCTAGAATTCTTTTCTTTGTTTCTATGCATCCACTGTAAAGGTGCATGGTCTGTAATGAGGGTAAAAGATCTGCCTAATTGGTAATACTTTAAAGTATCCTTTGCCCACTTAACGGCTAAAAACATTCTTTTTCTAAGAGGTGTTCCTCAAGTCCAACAAACTGGGAAAGGACTGCTTCGAGACCTACTTCGGAGGTGTCCGTTTGCAGAAAAAAATATTTTGTAAAATCCGGGGCTACCAAGACTGGGTGACTACAGAGCGCTGTACGTAGGTCTAAAAATGCGGTCTCCGCACCACTGCTCCATTTTACCACATCGGGTGCCCTTGTTTTTACTAAATCTGAAAGCTGTGCAGCCCGGGTTGCAAAATGGGGTATAAATCGCCTGTAGTAACCTACAATGCCTAGAAATGTCCTAACCTGTTTGTTTTTTTAAGGGGACGGGGCCAATTCTCAATGGTTTCAACTTTATTGAGCTGGGATTTTACAGTCCCCTTTCACACAACATAGCCAACATAGTTTGCTTCTGCCAAGCCGACTGAACATTTAGCTGGGTTGGCTAAGATCCGCCTCCTGAAAGGTTCTCAACACTGCCTCAACCTTTTGTAGATGTGAGTCCCAATCGGGACTATGAATTATCACATCATCTAAGTACGCTGAGGCATAGTTCGAGTGCGGCTGTAACAATGTATTCATCAACCTTTAGAAGGTTGCAGGCCATATATATTCCCATATTACAGATGCAGCGGCCATTATTCGAACATTTACCTGGGTACATCCCGCGTTACGCTGAGTGGTGGACCCGAGATTGTCAGTTGCAGACTAATGGCCCATCGGAGTAACACAGATAGGTCTGCCTTTCTGTAATAGACGCGCAGTAAGAGATAGGCTGAATCAGTCACTCTAACTGCGCGCCTCTCACAGGCGATCGTGGGGGTTTTATTAAAATTCTAACATTACAGTAATGTAGCAGGGGGTCTACGGAGCTGAACCACAATGGTTTCAGGTCAGGGGACCCCCTACTTCCCGAGATACAGGTCCCGTTATTGGGTGCCGGTATCCCTATGTTAAAATCCAGTGGGTCACGTGACCGTGGGATATAAACAAAGCAGAGGGATACCAGCACCAGATACCGGGGCCTGTATCTCAGGAAGTAGGCAGTCCCCGAGGCTGAAATCAACTTTGTTCAACTCAGGAGACCCCTGCTCCCTCACACTGGTATCAAACACCCCCCCCAATAAAAAATCATTACCTTAGCGGATAGCTGCTAAGGTAATGAAGCTGCTTACATTTTATTTTTATTCATAGTGTGCGTGAGCAGGGGGTCTCCTGAGATGAACAAAGTTGATTTCAGCCTCGGGGACCCCCTACTTCCCCAGTTACAGGCCCTGGTATGGGGTGCCGGTATCTCCTCCATGTTAAAATCCACGTGGGATGTAAACAAAGCAGAGGGATACCGGCACCCCATACTGGGGCCTGTATCTCAGGAAGTAGGGGGTCCCCGGACCTGAAACCAACACTGTTCTGCTCCCGAGACACCCTGCTCATAAGCACTAGGAATACAATTTAAATGTAAAAATATTTACTGTAGTAAGCACCAATACTCCACCCACCCCCTGTGCCCCCCATAAAACCATGATTTATTATTTTACACACAGGATTAATACCCCAGGCCGACGGGGTCCCCGGTGGTCGCCGACGGGTGTCCGCAGGCCCCACAGTGCACCCCGGGGGGTACCCACGGGTATCTGCGGGTCTCCGGGTGGTCCCTGCTAGGCGCCGTGGGCCTCAGGGTGGTCTCCGCAGGTCTCCATGGGCCCCAATGGGGTCCACGGGTGGTCCTGCGGGTGTCTGGGTCATCCCTCCAGGTGTCTGGGGCCCTTGGGTGGTTCCCACGGGGGTCTGGGGCCCTCGGGTGGTCTCTGCTGGTCCGCAGGGCCCCCGGGTTCTTCCCCGCAGGTGTCTCCTGTGGGTCCGCAGTTGGTACCCGTGGGCATCCGGGGGTCCTCGAGTGGTACCCGTGGGCCCTCAGGTGGTCTCCATGGGTACCTGCAGCCCTATGGTACCAATCCTGTATGTAAAAAAAATAAAACATGTCCTGCACTTAAATAAATACACCCCCCTCCCCCCACCAAACACATACAGTACTGTAATGGGCAAAATAACTATTATCCAGATATGGATAATAGATTATCTGCCCATTATTAAACACAACATTAGCCAGCATACATAAATCAAGTAACTAAATACTAAGTTCTACTTACCCCTGCAATATGAAGGGCGTCCTTGTCAGGATAATATCTAATATCTAATGTGCCCTAGCCCCTTAATCCCCTTAGCGGTTAATAACCGCTACAGTAATTAAGGGGTTAACCCACCCTGCCCCGATACCCACCGGGAGGCCTAACCACCCTCCCCGGACCCACTATACCCACCCTGTACCCACTGATTGTTATAGTAGTACATCATACCCATATAATAATATGGGCATGATATGCCACTATAGCACACAATGGCCACCTAATCACAATACACTTATGCACAAAACACACAATAATAAAACATTCAAAAAAACCTAAACACCCCAATTCACTAAATAAAAACAGTAGCCAACAAATGTAATTAATAAAAGCACTAACCAGCTCAACAAGGAATTAATTAAACCAGTAACCAATCAAAGCAATTCATTAATAAAACAACAAGGAATTAATTGTAACAGTAACCAATCAAACCAATTCATTAATAAAACAACAAGGAATTAATTGTAACAGTAACCAACAAAGACATTAATTATTAAAAATATCGTCAACACAACCATTAAAAGCATTGACGTGGATGCGCATGCGCGGCTGGTTGAGGATGGCTGCATAGACACACAGCTCCTCCAACCGCCGGCACAATAAAGCAATTAAACAATAGCAAAACCAGCATTTTCGAGAAAAAAAACATAGCGACGGCTGTCTAAACCCTTCCCAGTTAAGATAATAAACCCCAAAAAAGGATGGCAGCTACAAGACAAAAGACTCGGCGCAAGTCAGATGTCAGGGCCTACTTCACAGGCCAAAGCAAGGCAGGGACTGCAGAGATGTCGGCAGTATCTGATTCAGACTCAGCCCAGGATGCAGAGGGCTCCAGAGCGGCAGCAGAACAAACAAAAGTCATTAAAAAAGAAATATCAAGGCTATTAGTCGATCTCAAATCTTTCTTCAGAGGAGAGGTGGAGGGGCTCAGACATGATCTGGTACAGATAGGGACGAGGACCAACGACCTGGAGGAGCGCATGGACGTTAGCTCAACTGCCCACAAGGAGACAAACTCCCGGGTACAAGCGCTGGAACAGAGAGTGGCAGAGCTGGAAGCCAGACAAGAGGACGGGGAGAATAGGGATAGAAGAAACAACCTCAGAGTTCGGGGGATCCCAGAAGAAATCCTGGACCCAGAAGCTTTACTATCCCGCTGGATGGCCTCAATATTACCAGGCAGCCCGGCCTCAGACTTTAGGATGGACAGATGCCATAGGGCCTTACGATCCAGACCCGTGCCCTCTAACCCCCCTAGGGATGTGATCCTCCGGCTCCACTACTTTTCTGTCAAAGAAGAGGTGAGCAGAATAGCCCGTGCCACCCCACACATTACCTTCGAGGGGATTACCCTTTTGATCTTCCAGGATCTGTCCCCGCTGACACTGGCCAGACGGAGAGCAGTGGGGCACATAACCAAGGCCCTAAGGGACAATGAGGTGCGCTACCGCTGGGCATTCCCATTCGCCCTAGTAGCCATTAAAAACGGCAGACCGCAGGTGCTCAAGCACCCCTCAGAAGGGGCAGCCTTCCTTAAAAAACTGGGAGTGCGGGGAACACAGGACAATGGAGCGGAGGGAGCCCAGCAGGGGAAGAGGACGGACTCCCCGCCAGGAAAGCAGGGCACCTCTCCCACACCGGAGAGGAGAATCAGCAAGGAGGGGGGAAGAGGGAAAAGCCCGTAAAGGAGAGACACTACAAAGTTTGAGAGCTGCAGTTGCGCCCGTTGCGCAGTTTAAACACACCCTGCCACACAGACTACACCAGACATCCCCCTACCGTGAGACTGCCGAGGTTCCAGAGTTGTCCCGAGTCCGAAGTTGACAGCATTCAGCAGATGGCCGCAGCGCATGGGTCCCCAAAATGGCGGATATGGACCTACTGATGAGGAAGAAGGACGGAAGGGCGCGAGATCTACAATGGCGGCGGGGATTTCGGCGGGAAAATCTGCTCTGCCGGCTGGACCCGCCCAGGGAGCCTCCCCCGATCCAGCCCTCTCGTCTTGGCAGTCCGCCGCGGAATGAGACCAACACGCCCACACCGGTGACGTCATGGATCCCGCTAGCGCGAGAGTTGGAGGAGAGGCGCGGCTAAGAGCCATGGCGGACGCCAGGATGACGTCAGATGAGAGGCGACCAGCGGGAGGTGCAGCGATCTCCTCTGGCGGGGGCACGCGAGCTCCTCCGCCAGGGAAGCGATCACAGGACAGGCGGAACCCCGCAGAAAAGACACAGCGGTGCAGAAGAAGGTTGCCTGGCCGCTCGAGGAGGGGACACACCTGAGCGGGAGGGGGGAGGGGGGAGGGGGGGGGAAGAGGTAGCGCAGGCCCCCATTAGTGGCAGGAGACGAAGGGGAGAAGATAGCATAGAAAGGCATAATAGCCATAAACAAAGCATAGTATAGTGGCAAAGTATCATATACAGAGTATATATAGCATAGAGTAGATAGAGGACAAAGGAACAGGAGTGAGCACAGAGGGGTACTGGAGCGACGCAAATGGAGGTCTCCCAGGAGAGATAACAGAAATGCGGCAACGAGGGTCTGGGCAGGATCCTAGAGGGAGGGGGAGAGAGTACCCGAGCCCGGAAACAGGGAGGTATAGATGAGGGGAGGTAGAAGCAGTCAGCGGTTGAAAGGGCAGGCAGAACGCAGGGTGTGAAGTTGTAGTTTCAGTCTTAGTTAAAAGAGAAGAGCTCACGATTAGAGCTCAAGGTAGCTAAAAGATTAAGTTTGGGTTAATAAGAGTTAATAAAATAGATAGAAGAGAAGATAGTTGCTAGGTTTTGTAACGCACAGAGCGGCCGGCGGGGAGGGGTGCAGCCACCACTCTGCCTGCAGGCATGTGCGTCTTCGCCAGGAGGGGGGTCATATCCCACCTACCTGGTTCTGACCCGGAGATCTGTGGCGAGTTCTGGAAGCCACAGAGAGGGACCAAGGGGGAGGAGGGTCCAGGGAGAAAATCTCTCCTCCGGGCATTGAACCCGAGGTCTCTTAAGACCAATACGGTTCTCATGACGTATTTATGTGTTACATGTGTGTATTCCCCCCTCATGTTATTTCTTTTTCCCTCTCCAGTCCCAACAGGCGGCGGGTTGAATAGGCGCTTCGGGAGTCTACACCACAGAGTCCATGAACAGAACATGTCCAGGGTCTGGGGTAAGATCAGACCGGCTTACATTTTAGGTCCACACAGACACTACTACATAAAATGGAGGTAATTTTTATCTCACAAAACGCCAAAGGGCTCAACAGTCCACGTAAGCGGAGAGTCGCTTTCACTGAATTCAAGAGGAGAGGGGCTGACGTGGTCTTCCTACAGGAGACTCACTTCAGCTCGCGTAATAATCCGAAATTTCTTGATTCTAGCTTTCGTAAGTTCTTTTTAGCATCAGGGGCAGAGAAAAAGAAAGGGGTAGCTATCCTATTCCAAAATCACACCCCCTTCCAGGTTGAAAAGATCAAAAGGGACCCAAAGGGAAGGTATCTGGTGCTGGTCGGGCTCCTTAAGCAGGTCAGAATGACATTAGCGTGTATATACGCACCAAATGAAGGTCAGCTAGACTTCTACAACACATTCTTCCAGAAGCTGCAGGTATGGGCTGAGGGACAAATAATTCTAGGGGGCGACTTTAACACAGTCATGAATGCAAAGGTAGACAGATCTACGTCCCAAAAAAATAATAAGAAAGAAGGGAATATCTCATTACTGAAAGGCCTCAAACAGACTAGCCTGGTGGACATATGGAGAGAGCAGCACCAGGGAGACCGCAGTTATTCTTTCTATTCCCACCCACATGACAGCTACAGTAGGATTGACCACTTCTTTGTATCGGGCAGGATGGTCCCACAAATTTCCGACACAAGCATACATGATATTACTTGGTCGGACCATGCATCGGTAGAGCTAAGATGCATCCAATTGAGTAATGCCAGCCCAGGAGCAAACTGGAAGCTAAATGAATCAATAATCAAAATCCCGGAGATCCAAAACAAAGTGAAATCTGAAATATCAGAGTATTTCCGGATAAATAGTGGCAGTGTGGAATCCCAATCACTGTTATGGGAGGCTCATAAGGCCACGATTAGGGGGGTATTAATCGGCATAGCGGCAAATAGGAAAAAGAAAAAGGAAGCCAAATTATCCCAGCTTTATCACAGGTTACATGAGCTCTCTATTCTACATAACCGGACAGGTAGAGATGTTGATCTGAGGGAGTTGAAGGATGTTAGAATTCAGCTAAACCTCCTCCTTACTTCCCGAGCGGAGAAGGACATGAGTTGGACACAGAGGAAGTTCTATGAGAAAGCTAACAAACCGGACACTATGCTAGCCACCAGACTCCGTAATAGGAAACCAAATTTTAACATTCAATCTATTACGACCGCAGGAGGCCAGAGTTCCTCAAACCCTAAAGTCATAGTAGGGGAGTTTGCGAAATTCTACGAACAGCTATATAATGGAGAGAAGGTAGTTCACAATGCTAGGACAAGTAGTAATCTACAGAAATTCCTAGCAGACGCAGTCTTGCCACAAGTAAACAGAAGGGAGCGAGAGGCTCTTCAAAGAGACTTCACAAGGGAAGAACTTGAGGCGGTTGTAAAAAACCTAAAAGCATCAAAAGCCCCAGGCCCGGATGGGTTCTCCAACCTGTACTATAAAAAATTTATCGGAGTCTTAGCTCCACACATGCTCCAGCTGTTTAATGGAGTATTAGCAGGAGAGCACTTCCCGGGACAGATGCTCCAGGCGTCAATCTCGGTAATCCATAAAGAGGACAAGGATCCCACTAGCTGCCAAAGTTACCGGCCAATATCATTAATTAACACAGATGTAAAAATCTACGCTAAATTGCTGGCCAATAGATTAAATGTAATCCTGCCAGGGCTCATCCACCCGGATCAAGTTGGCTTCATTAGAGGTAGACAAGCGGCCGACAACACTAGAAGAATTGTTGATATAATAGATTTTATGGGAGCCAATGAGATTCGGGGTGTGGCCCTAAGCTTACACGCGGAAAAGGCCTTTGACAGGATTGATTGGCCATACCTGGAGTCCACGCTTGGCGCATTTGGGTTTGGAGGCAAATTCCAACAGGCTGTCAAAGCACTATATACGGCACCATCAGCCAGAGTAGTTCACCAGGGATTCCCCTCGGAACTATTCCCAATTAAAAGTGGTACGAGGCAGGGTTGTCCGCTTTCGCCCCTGCTATTCGCCTTATGCATCGAACCACTCGCAGCACAAATTCGGAGTAACGCTGATATCGCTGGGGTACAGATCCATTCGCAGGAGCACAAAGTGGCTCTGTACGCGGATGATATCATTCTAACCCTTGCCAAGCCGCTTATCTCGCTGCCTAATCTGTTCGAGCTTCTAGAGCGTTTTGCCCAGATCTCTGGCTTCAAAATAAATCAAGCTAAATCAGAGGCCTTAAGCCTACACCTGCCAAGAGAAATGGAGAAGTTGATAGAACTCAACTTTGAGTTTCGATGGCGACCATCCGCCATGAAATACCTAGGAGTGCAGATCACAAAAAAGGCGAGCTCCTTATATTCGGCTAACTATCCCAGACTGCTGAGGACTCTCAAAAAAGAGCTGCAGGAATGGAAGGCATATGGTATTTCTTGGTTGGGGAGGATCTATAGTGTCAAGATGAACATCCTTCCCCGAATTCTATACCTGTTCCAAACTCTCCCGGTTGCCGTGGTTAGAGCAGACATTGCAGGGCTCCAAAAGGCTATTTCCCAATTTATTTGGAAAGATAAAAAACCACGGATTAAAGGGAAAATTATGCAAAAATCCAAGGAAGCTGGTGGCCTGGCAGTCCCGAGCGTCTTATCCTACTATAAAGCGGCACAATTGTGTCAAATCACGCAGTGGCATGGGGACCCGGGGCTCAGGAGGTGGGTGGCACTGGAGAAGGAGGTGTGCGCCCCGCTTGAGCTCAGGGACCTAATCTGGTACCCGAGGACACGGGTAAAGGATAAGCTCATCCCACTATCCTCTGTGCTCAACTCACTCTCGGTCTGGGAGGCTTCTAAAAGTAGCTGCTCTTTGACCTCCAAACACACACTGATGGCTCCTTTATATGGCAATCCGGACTTTGCTCCTGGGCTGGCGGAAAAATGCTTCCCGCGCTGGCGGCAATTAGGGATTAGTCGATTGAAGGACCTGGAGGTTAAAGGCAAGATCAAATCTTTTGAACTATTACAGTCAGAAACGGGCTTACCTAACACTGATTTTATGAGGTACCTCCAGGTCCGGGCATTTTATAACGCACACCCGGTGAGACCACCGCTGACTAAATTCGAACAGCTCAGAGAGGTGGTGAATACTGACTCAGACAGGACAGTCAAACCCCGTTTCGTGACACAATGGGAAGAGGATCTCCAGACACAACTAGAGGACGAGGACTGGGCTGCGGTGTTCAAAGCTGCGGCCTCGAGCTCCATATGCACGACATTGAAGGAGAACTCATATAAGGTATTATTAAGGTGGTATCTCACCCCAATCAGATTAGCTAAATTCGTCCGGGGGGCTTCCCCGCTCTGCCCCAGGCAGTGCGGGGAACAGGGGGATCTGGTGCACATGCTGTGGTCTTGCCCGAGATTAGTGCCGGTCTGGACCCAGATCCGCGATTGGCTGCAGAGGATCTTTTTAGGGCTCACAATACAGCTGGACCCGTGGCTATTTTTATTAGGTAAACCTACAAACGAGGTATCTAGATCGGGTAACAAGCTGATAGCACATTTTGCTACCGCTATGAGGTGCGAGACCGCAGCACTGTGGAATCAGAATGCAATTCCTTCTATCGATAAAATCAGAAACAGAATTTGGTTCATTTGTAGAATGGAGAAGTTAACGAGTTTAGTTAACGACTCAGCCGACAAATTTGAGAAAGTATGGTCATTATGGCTTGCCCAGACTGATATTCAGGGGATGAATGAGGCCACAATATGGCTTTGATAGAGATAGATGGGTTCTCCTTGGATGTTGGGCTGGGAGTCGGACGGGACGATCGGACAGTAGGGCTCCCCCCGAGGTACAGTGGTGAAGAGATTCACCGACGCACGAAATCCTGATGTGATCCGGATCTGAGCTCCTCTGAGAGGTGAACTGGAGCAGAACAAAGGCAGTGATGGTGAAAGACTCCGGCGAAACGTGGAATCAGCGCTACTACCAGGCCGCTCCCCCCCCACCCCTACCCCCCCTCCCCCCTCTTTTTCCTTGTCCTTAGATGTTGTCAGTCTGTCTGTGTCCTGTCCCGTGGTCCCCCCAATATTCGTCCGTTACTTGTAAAGTTTTCCTGTAAGTTAGGTGTATACCTGATACAATTGACAACATCCTGTTTTCTTTGATGTGTATGCACAAAAAACTAATAAAAACAATGTTGGAAAAAAAAAAAGCATTGACGTGACTGACAACCAGAGGTGACTGTTTGGTGGGGTCACAGAGGCGGCAACTCAGAGACCCCAGGACCTAACAAACCCACTCAGATGAGACCTGTCCTACACACTTCACTCACAATATTAGAAGTGAACAATAATTTTTCAAGTGCTAGATGCATTGATGGTATATAGATCATTGGACATTTCTATTGCTTCAATGAATATAATCAGGACTTTGTATTTACAAACTTTTTCTACATTTCAGTCCCTCCCTAACGAGGATTATCAATTCAAAATGTATTCTATATTGCTCCGAATGTTGTATTGTATGTCTTTATTTATATAGCGCCATAAATGTACATAGCGCTTCACAGTAGTAATACATATCATCTAAATAACAAATAATATAAATAACAGATCATGGGAATAAGTGCTTCAGACATACTGTAAAAGTAACATTAAGGAAGGAGTCCCTGCTCCGAGGAGCTTACAATCTAATTGGTAGGTAAGGAGAATGTACAGAGACAGTAGGAGGGAATTCTAGTAAGTGCGTCTGCAGGGGGCCTAGCTTTATGTATCATGTGTCCATGATTATCCAGTGCTACTCATATGCTTCTTTAAGCAGATGTGTCTTAAGGTGAGTCTTAAAGGTGGATAGCGAGGGGGCTAGTCGGGTATTGAGGGGAAGGGCATTCCAGAGGTGTGGGGCAGAAAGTGAGAAAGGTTTAAGGCGGGAGAGAGCTTTAGATACAAAGGGAGTAGAAAGAAGAGATCCTTGAGAAGAACGCAAGAGTCGGGATGGTGCATAGCGAGAAATTAGGGCTGAGATGTAAGGAGGGGCAGAAGAATGTAAAGCTTTAAAAGTGAGCAGGAGAATTGAGTGTGAGATACGTGATTTAATCGGAAGCCAGGAGAGGGATTTCAGGAGGGGAGATGCGGAGACAGATTTAGGAAAGAGTAGAGTGATTCTGGCAGCAGCGTTTAGGATAGATTGTAGGGGAGACAGGTGAGAGGCAGGAAGGCCGGACAGCAGGAGGTTACAGTAATCAAGACGGGAGAGAATGAGGGCCTGAATCAGAGTTTTAGCAGTTGAGTAACAGAGGAAAGGGCGTATCTTTGTGATATTGCAAAGGAAAAAGCGACAAGTTTTAGAAACGTTTTGAATATGAGAGGAGAATGAGAGATAGGAATCAAGTGTAACCCCTAGGCAGCGTGCGTGGGCTACTGGGTGAATGATCGTATTTCCAATAGCAATGTGGAAGGAGGTAGTAGGGCCAGGTTTGGGAGGAAGTATAAGGAGCTCTGTTTTTGCCATGTTAAGTTTCAGTCGGCGGATGGCCATCCAGGATGATATTCCAGAGAGGCATTCAGAAACTTTGGTCTGTATAGCAGGTGTAAGGTCAGGGGTTGAAAGGTAAATTTGTGTGTCGTCAGCATAGAGGTGATATTTAAACCCAAAAGATGTGATTAGGTCACCTAGAGAGTGTGTAAAGAGAAAAGAGAAGGGGTCCCAGGACAGAGCCCTGGGGTACCCCCACAGAGAGATCTATAGAGGAGGAGGAGGTGTTAGCAAAAGAGACACTGAAAGTACGATGGGAGAGGTAAGAGGAGATCCAGGATAAAGCTTTGTTCCGAATACCAAGAGTATGGAGAATGTGAAGGAGAAGAGGATGGTCCACGGTGTCGAATGCTGCAGAGAGGTCGAGTAATATGAGCAGAGTGTAATGACCTCTGTCTTTGGCAGCGTGGAGGTCATCAATTATTTTAGTGAGGGCTGTTTCAGTAGAGTGAGCAGTGCGGAAGCCAGATTGTAGAGGGTCTAGGACAGAATAGGTGTTGAGAAAGTGTAGCAATCGAGAGAATACAAGACGTTCAAGGAGTTTGGAGGCAAAAGGCAGGAGGGAGACAGGTCGATAATTAGAAGGACAGGTAGGGTCAAGCTTGCTGTTTTTGAGTAATGGTATAACGGTTGCATGCTTGAAGGATGATGGAAAGGTACCACAGTAGAGGGAAGAGTTAAAGATCTGTGTGAGCATAGGGATTATAGAAGGAGCAAGAGGTTTTAGGAGATGGGAGGGAATGGGATCAAGAGGGCAAGTGGTAGAGGGAGAAGAGGAGATCAGCAGTGACACATCCTCCTCCGAGATAGCGGAAAAAGAGTCAAGAAAGGCAGGAGGAGAGTTGGGAAGCATTGTGGGATGGGAGGAGGCAACAGATGGGATGTTCTGCCGTATGGACTCCACCTTTTCCTTAAAAAAGTCAGCAAAGTCCTGAGGTGAGATGGAGGAAGAAGAGGAGGCAGTTGAGGGTGGTCTGAGTAGAGAGTCAAAGACAGAAAAGAGACGGCGAGGGTTAGACTTGTGTGTGTTGATTAGTGATGAAAAGTAGGTTTATATATTTATTTATATATATATTTACCTTGGGGTTTCTGTGTTAAAACCAAACATTGTAGCAGCACAATAGAGTTAATATAAGTAACCCACACATCTCTGCACACCTGATATATTTTTGAATATAAATATAAATAAATAATAAACTTTAAAAATATTAAATTATTTATATATTACACACACACACACACACACACACACACACACACACACACACACACACACACACACACACACACACACACACACACACACACACACACACACACACACACACACACACACAATGTAAACATATAACATTATTTATATATTTTACACACACAGACACAAAATAAACAAAATGTTAACATAAAATTATTTATATATTTTAGATATATTTACACACACACACACACACACTAAACAAAATGTAAACATATAAAATTATTTATATATTTTACACACAAAGACACACAAAATAAACAAAATGTAAACATAAAATTATTTATATATTTTACATATATATATACACACACACACTAAACAAAATGTAAACATATAACATTATTTATATATTTTACACACACAAAGACACACAAAATAAACAAAATGTAAACATAAAATGATTTATATATTACACACACACACACACACACACACACACACACACACACACACACACACACACACACACACACACACACACACACACACACAGTAAACAAAGTTTTTTTTTAAACCATACAATTACAAATAATGATGTATCTATACATAGGCCTACAGCCAGCACTGGATGACAAGGTGATGATATATACTATATGTATATGCTGCATACACAGGCTGCCCTGGTCAGAGCAGCAGCGACTACCAGGCCCCGCCCCCTTCAAAAGAACTGGCTGCCGCCTCCGGCGCGCATGCGCAGTTAACGGGCGCTCTCAGTGCGCGTCAGACATGGCCGAGCCGCCGCGGCCGAGATGCTGAGATTTTTCCCCCCGTAGGAAGGCAGGAGGAAAACGCGCAGCCATGGCGAGGCTGGCCGACTACTTCATAGTGGTGGGTTACGACCACGAGAAGACAGGTAACATACTGCTTGGGGGGGTCGAGGGCAGAGCAGGGCGAGTCTCTCCCCCCCACCATCTCTCCCCCCCCACCATCTCTCCCCCCCCCACCATCTCTCCCCCCCCCACCATCTCTCCCCCTCCCACCATCTC
Organism: Ascaphus truei; assembly: GCF_040206685.1. Lineage (NCBI taxonomy): Eukaryota > Metazoa > Chordata > Amphibia > Anura > Ascaphidae > Ascaphus > Ascaphus truei. The sequence continues at coordinate 26,204,750 of NC_134494.1, read as the reverse complement.
TCCCCCTCCCACCATCTCTCCCCCTCCCACCATCTCTCCCCCCCCCACCATCTCTCCCCCCCCATCTCTCCCCCCCTCCCCTCCCCTCTCCCCCCTCCCCACCCCCATTTCTCCCCACCCCCCCCCTCCCCTCCCCACCATCCCTCCGTAGTGTTTGCTGCCCAGGCTGGGAATAAGGGGGGCTGAAGGATTGGAGACCCCTCCATCCCTTGCACATGGTCACAGCCCCCTGTATCTCATGCATGGATTGGAATAAACCACGTTATTAACTGGGTGGGGGCTGCTGCTGATTCTCACAGTCCCATGTTCCCAGTCACTGCCCCTGTATTTTGTAAATTGGATCATGTCTCCCTCCACCCCTCATGTCACATCCTGAATGACGCACTCGGGGGGGGGGGGGGGGGGGGGGGGGAGATGTGAAGCAAAACAATGCATGAGTTTTACCCTATCTCTGCTCATGTATCTCTATCTACTCAGCTATACATCTAACTATTAACCCCATTCAGTGCCAAGAGGACACTAAACATTTTGTGTTGGTCGCTCTTTCAGCTTTAATGGGGTTAATGCATCTGTCAGAGTGGCAGTCCATTGCAGGGGTTAAATGTGATTCATTTCCATGATATATTGCTGTTGACTTCTGCATCCAGTGTGCTGCAGGATGCGCTGGGGCCTTATAAGTTATTGACAATAGACATCTCTTCTGTGATGTTGGGAAGTTCTACTACCCGTAGTGGTTGGGGAGAAGTGGACATCCATTGCAGGTTGTGAAATGTCATGGACCATGAAGAGGTTTCTTGGATGTAATAATGTGTACAACAAGATGAAGAGACCTGTGAGGTTTGGAGGGCTCTCCACATGGTTCTACTGTACGTCTATGATGGTCTCTCTTGTTCCATGAGAAGGTATTACAACCTATGATGATCCTGACCTAAACTGATCAGTAGTCCTTTATTTATTCTTGTGTGGTTGTAATAGTTCTCCATGAGGAGTGAGATATTTGTAATGGGTGCAAACTGTTATGGTCCAAGCACTGGACTTGGTGAGGCCTGGACCATAAATGACATCTTATTGATAGTGCTGACAATGAATGAGACTATGCAGAAGTCATTGGAGGCCTCTGTATGTTGTGAATGGGTAACACTGTTTTCCGGGGAGGCTTCACCCAAGGGTATAGTGATGATCTCAAGGTCATTGTCTTAATATTATTAATGTCATCCAAATAATTGTTACATATTGTCGTCACAATATTCTGTACCCAAGAGGTACTTGAAAACGAGAGGTAACTATGTATTTTCTCTTTGTAAAAGATTTTACAAATTAAGTTCGCTCCTTCACCTTGTTGGCCACTTTGGCAGTAAAGAGGTTAAATGACTACAGAGAGCATCTTTTTGGCAATTCAAGTGGTTATTTCTTATCCTTGTTAGTGTGGGAGTTTGCTTACAGTCTTTCAGTACTGAAGCTTTTAACAAATTATTAGCCACATGAATTGGCAATTGTGGTGACATTTCAGTATGGTAACCCGACTCCTGCCTTCATACTGGTATTACTTTATCTGAAAGATGTAAGACTTTCTTTGCCCTTGTTTTCTCTTGGCATCTTTTGCTTCTTCCAAGATGGGCATTAACACACGTTGTTTTTGTCGCAATTTCTCCTGGTGTTCAGTGGGCGGTTGAACAGAACACAGACATTGCATTTGTTTCCTTTTAACAGAACTCTTAACATATATATGTTAATGTTGGCACATTTAATACCGTCTGGATTTTCCTGTGAGATTGAATATTTCATTATTGAAAGAATCCTCAGTTGGTGGCATGCTACCTTCAAATCAGTAGTTTGGGATTCAAATCATCCCAATACTGTAATTAATAAAACACTAAATTATTTCCAACTGGGATGCCTTGGGTTATTGGTTTATTCTCCTATGTGGTAAAACATAATTAATGATGGACTAATGGAATATACAAATCTGTGATTTTAATCTCTTGTTTGTTAATTGTTATGTCAATGTGCCTATGTAAATGATTCAATCCATTCACTGTCATAGATTTCTGGGACATATTACTTTGTAAGGCATTTAAGCCTTTATGAGTAATGGGGGAGGTAATATAGACTCACATGTATCTGAAATGTTCTCTTCAATAAGGCACTGTATGAATAAGCTAATCGCAGCACTATCTGAGAAAAATTGTCAATTACTTGAATGGCATTTCTTTTTGTGCTTGGCAGCATTGCACCTTATTACGGCCCTACAAGCTACATGTGTTGTCGTTCCTTGTGACATTGACGTATCAGAATATCTGTCACTATACTGAAGTAGGCAATCTCTTTTAATGTCTGGAAATACTGTCTGTACATTTTTACTTTGTCATGTCTACATTTTGAGCATCTTGTTGGTTCATATATGTGAGAAAAACAGCTCCCAAAGCGTGAGAACAGAAAATAAAGCAGTGTATGAGGTTATCATGGTGATGTCTGTTTTCGGGTTTAGGGTCTAGGTTTTGAAATGATAAACATCATAATGTATACAGATTTAACATGTGCTATAATCCTCACAGATAACCTAGCATAATATTAATAGTAATATTAACTTTTTATATAGGGCTTTTCTCCCATTGTGACTCGAAGCGCTTCACACAATTAAAACTAACTTTACCAAAAATAAAAGGAACACATTTAAAGCTATGAGCGAAACCAAACACAAGATAACAATCTACACATATACAATGAACCAAGTGCAATAATACCGTAATTATTAAATGCTGAACAGGTTGTGGTTCATTCATCAACTTCCTGGGTAAAGAGGTAAGGCTCGAGTCTGTGTTAAAAGGTTTCCCGGGAGGGGGCCTCTCGGAACGTACGATGCTGAGTCCCCAAGAAGGAGCAGTGTGGCTAAAAACTCGGGCCTCAAAATAAGTCAGGGAGATTCTGGGAACTCATAGGAGTCCTTCACCTGCAGATTAAAGGGAGCGAGTGTAGGGAACTAAGAGCTCTTTATAACCCAGAATATTGTAGTGTTTCCAGAGGGTTCAGTGGCAGTGTTGGTGAATATTACATAGTTTCTCACCATAATGCTGCAGAGAACCAATGATGCTTTCTACATATGTGGATGTTGCAAATGTAAAAGGCAAGACACTGACGAATAACCAGAAGTGATTTACAGCATATAAATACATACCAATTGCTAGATCTTTATTAAGCAAAGGCTCTTTAAACGAGAGCCACCATTTCTCAATTTTAAAATGAGTTTTGTCACTTCAACTGTAAGCTCTGCTCTGAATAGAGGTAATTATAAGGTGGCACATTGTTGAATGCCCCTTTTATTTGGGCAGCGAGCGACCTTAACAAATATTTACGGCCCCCAGCAAACTTGGAGACCGTAGACTCTTCACTGCCTCAGTCTTTTCCAAATGTCTTCCTTGTTGTAAATATTTGTGGGAAAGACGAAAAATGATAGACAAGTAAATCTGTTTGTTTATCAAATCAACACTTTTGTTATGAGACATGTTGTATTTGCAACGATGTTGTTGCTCACAAGAAAGACACATGTAAATATTTTGATCCACGTAACATTATAAAAATATTTACTTTGATGCTGTCTATTTATAGTTTGCAGAATTGTGAATGAAACATTTGTCCACTCACAATGAAGTAGCCTAATTTGCTACAAAAATAGGTTTTAATGTCCTACTAATTAAGCTTTTAAAACACTAAACTGTTAGGTTTGCGTTTTAGCATGTTTATATTACTATAGGTATACAGGAACGTCTTGTGTTTTTTTTTTCTCTTAATGTTATTTTTAGATTTATTGGGGGTTATTCATTAAACTGCAGTAGTGCAGATATGGGTACTTTCACATGGATACTGACTTTAGTGGTAGATTCTATGTGATAGTACCCCTGTCGGCAGTATGCCAGTTTTAATGAACAAGCCCCATAATCTGTAAACTAAGAGATGATTTTATTTATTTATTTTATTTATAAAATTGTTTTACTAGGAAGTAATACATTGAGAGTTGCCACTCGTTTTCAAGTAAGTCCTGGGCACGTTATGATGACAATACATGGTTACATTAAATGAACAGAGGTAATGCATTATATTTAAAGACATTTCATGGACAGTTAGAGATAATATATGTTATGGGCGCGTGTAACAGTTATAATTATATTTCCAGCCCTCTCATCCCTTTTGGTATTTTATGTTCTTAATGAGTTGTCTTACTTAGGTGCTCAACGAGTGGGTCTTACTTTTGGTGCTCAAAGGGTTGGGTTTATAAAGCGATGAGGGGAACTGCAGAATGTGCACAATGAAAATCTGAAGTGGCCACTCCCAGTTGTGTGTTTGAGCTGAACATTGGGAAAATAAAGTCGTGGTAAAATGTAACGATGAAAGTGTTTCAAATAGAGAAGATTCAACTAAAGTTGTGGAGGAAGTGGCTAGTGATTGGAACCATCCACCAAATTATATACTCTGATTTTAAGCAATGGCGTGTGTGTGTGACTACAATCACCCAACTCTACAAAGTATCTTCTGAAGACAGCCACTGAAAAACATCGCCTTCCTCCAATAATGCCCTCTGCTGACCTCCGTGCCTGTGCATTCCACCCCCCCACAAACAACAACCAGAAAAAAACCAGCTGTGGGGGAATACTCTTCTGTATTTTTACCAAAAGTAATTTTGCAGAAGTTATGGACACAGAAATTGCAGAGATTGCACCGAGACAGTTTTTCTTCCCTTTTTAAAGCACAATCCAATTGCTATTGAGAAGTAAATAAATGCACTCCAATGTATTGTACAGTTTATACTGTCTTTTTTGCACGAGAGTCCTGCTGTTATTTTTTTGCTATCCGTTGCATGCCTCCAAAGTGGTTAACAATGGGTTGTTTTGGGGAATGAGGAAGGGAGACTGTCCTTGAAGATTGATAACGTTGGAAGAAATCTGGCAGTATATGTACATGCAGACCTTTTGTATTAGCAGGCCCTGTTTTCTTGGCAGGATGGAAGTTGCCTCATACCAGTTGCATCTAATATCCATCGGTTTGCTTAACGGTGGCCACCGTTGTGGCATTGTGACCTTTCTATTCCGTAGGTGCAGGGTGCCCTGACCTTTTGATAGTGAACTATATTTTTGTGAAAAAAAGCTTGTTTTTGGTCAATTGTGTAGTCAAATAATAATAATAGCATGTTCTTGTATAGCGCTGCTAGTTTGACATAGCGCTTTACAGAGATATTTTGCAGGCACAGGTCCCTGCCCCGTGGAGCTTACAATCTATGAATGTAGTCAGGCGATGCTATTGTATGTGTTGCTTCAATCTTCGTCTACATGACCCTCATCCAAAATTTTGCAACTGTTGCTATATTGGGGAAATGGTACTGTACTCAGTTGAGATTTGGTGGTGAGCTTGTTTATGAGCTGTTAGTACAAAATGTCCATGTTTGTCTAAATTGAAAAAGGAAATGATGGTGAAGTGGAACTTGGGTCCAACGAGATGACATTTGAGTGATCAATCTGTGATGTCCTCAAGGGGATTTCAGTGGTTGATGTTCATGATTAAATGTCCAAATTCCCATGTTTTATGATTGCATCATGGAATGCAGATGGTATTTGAGCAAGTGCACAGATGTTTGCGGATATCACACAAGGACATGGGAAACTGGTTTCAGAACTACATATGGATTTCTAACTGGAATTGACACTGGTGCAGGATATCCCCTAAATCAGTGCAGCTGTTGGTTATTTTAAAGGTTCATATTCCGGAGCCTGTTTCCATTGAAAATGAACTGTAGTATTCCCATAATGGCGAGTATTCCTTCACATTCTGCACCTTACCATGTCTTTACTCGGCGGCTTATTCAATAAAATGTGGTAGTGCTGATTCAGCGCTACAAAAAGTCCCATTCAAGTCCAATATACTTTGTGCTAGTGCAGAATCTGCACTATTGCACTTAATTGAATAAGGCCTTTAGAGTGTAAATCACATGCATTGCCAATAATTGTACTTGATCCAATTTTGCAGCCTCATTGATCTGTAACCTTTACCAAACACATGTAGACATCGCTGTAGTGGCACAGGCAAAACCCATTTGGCAAAACTGGCAATTTGGGGTTGTTTAGGCTTTCTATAGATGATATTATCACCTGGTAATGAATACATGTTGGTCTGTATTAGTTCACAGTGCTGCATGTTCATTTTAAGGATGGAGCATTATACACACGCATGTTGCTAGAGGGATCCATACGGACTTTGAATGCACAGATCAAGAACATTCTGCCAGTGCAGAATCTCATCACCATGGAAGACGCAAACCACTCTTGTATGAAGTAACAGCCATTCTGGCCGTTATATATTTTTTTTTGTGTGAGAAAATTGTTGGTTATTTTTGAGGAGTTAAAAAAAACCTTTTAATTGGAAATAGGATGAACGAAAAACAAGTTTGTGGAGACACATTTTTATTACCATAATTAGGAGTTTGCAGGCGTATTTGTGAAGTTCTTAGGATCTAGCTCTGCTGAATGACATTTATATCACAATCAACAATAGCAGAGAAACACGCATCAATATGTTCAGTAACCGTCTGCCCACTGGATTCTCAGAAGGACAGCACGGTCCTCATATAGCTTGTATTTCAGTTTGTTTTCCCCTCTTCTCCTTCCATGGAAATCGCCAATTTTAACTGAATGTGACAAATGTCGCATAAGACATGATGGCGTTGTTGTTGTTGTTTTTTTTTTTTGTGTTGCATTATCATGTCTCAAGGTGACACTCACACTTTGCTTCTTGATTTTCCTGTTGTTCTTTTGCACAAAACAGTACAAGCAAAATGTGTGCAAGAAGTCACTGTCCTTGTACAGTGCCGGAGATTTAGACAATGGCTTCCTCGCATCTCATGTAGTGATGTATCCACCATAAAGGATTTCCTGGAAGAGAAGGAGGAAAACATTTCCTGAACAGCCCAAAATACTTTCTCTTGTTTGCTTCAATAAAACCTGTTCTCTTTTAGGCTGCTGGTATTAAATAGCCTGCCTGTTGATTTTTAGAAGTCTTTTTCATATTTATTCTTTCAATCGTTATTCATGTGCAAAGCACATTTGCAGAATACTACTAGTAAAATATTGAGACTTGCAAATTCCATGTCAGGATAAGAACCTTGGACAAAGTAAACAATTGTAGTACAGTATCTCTGCTCTCTAAAGCAGCGGTGCGCAAACTGGGGGCGGGAGAGTTTGCAGGGGGGGGCGCAGGCCCCACGCTCTTCCCCCAGGCATTTAATTTAATGCTGCGTGAGGCCTCTGTAACCTCACTTACCTACTGGCAGCCAGGTCTTCGGCGACGGCAACACGGTGGCAAATGATGCCGCGGGGTCATGTGACGTCACCATGGCAACGCGCGTCAAATGACGCGGTGGGGTGACGTGACCCGCAACGTCATTTGAAGCCGTGCCTTCGGGGGAGAGGGGGCGCGAACGCTGCGGCTCCCAGGAAGGGGGCCGCAGCTGAAAAAGTTTGTGCTGCGCTGCTCTAAAGAATACTGCTGCAGGACAAGGTAGTGTAGATTCCTTTGAGGCTACAATACTATAATGGACCATAAAAAGTCTAGAGCAGGGATGCTCAACTCCAGTCCTCAAGGGCCACGAACAGGTCAGGTTTTCAGGATATCCCTGCTTCAGCACAGGTATCTCAATCAGTGGCTCAGTCAAAGACTGAGCCACTGATTGAGCCATCTGTGCTGAAGCAGGGATATCTATAAAATCTGGTCTGTTGTTGGTCCTTGAGGAGTTGCACATCCTTGGTTTAGTGTGATGATGAGGCTGTTGTTGGAGTGACTGAGTGAGGCAGCAACTAACGATGCTGCTTTTTGAAACGGGGGGAGCCTGGTTCAAGTACCGGCGTCCGCTCCTTGTGACGATGAGCAAGTCCATTTATCTCCATATGCTTCAGGCAGTAAGATTAGATTGTGAGATCTACAGGACAGGAGCTAATTGCACCGGCAACATTCTATGTGCAGAGTTATGCAAGAAAAGAAAATATTATTATTGAGACATGTAATAAACTTGCAAAAACAAGATCGTCATTTGTGTACGCCTGTGAGGTTTCAAAAGTGTTTGTCGATTCCAGTTTATCTACACTACTGGAAGGTCTCCGCTGTGCATTGCAAAGCAATGTCTATGCAGGCACTATGGTAAAATGAATAGTGGGGCCAAAAAACTGAATGTAATCATGTCAAACTGGGGTTCTCTCTTTGTGCCATCATTTGAAGAGTTACTGATGCAATATTTTCCTAGTTTGGGCAGCCTTGGGATGTGGAAGACCACACTGAGCACCAGAGCTCAACTTGGCTTATAATAGTTCCACCATAATCACAGTATGGTGTAAGGGATTCATCAGATGAATTAAGTGTAACAAAACATAGCAATTGTATCAAAAACATTGAAATTCAAAATGTTTTACAAAGGGCATATAATGTAAACGATGAGTAGTGCCCTTAAAAGTTTCAGTAATACAAAACCTGTCACCACTCAACTTTTATAGCCTCGTGGCGTTGATCCCAGAAGAGTTGAGTTGGTGAGGTTGAGATGTCTTGCTTGATGGCCCATCTGTCAAACGCACATACCTGTCTACAGCTCCGTAGAATGGCTCTTGGGTTTCCAGAGAGATGAAGAGCGTAAATGAATGGAATGTAAGGAATGTGATGAAAAATGATGGCATCGCGTTGGCTGGTAATATCACTTGTCCCAGGCACATTGGAAATGTGCGCAGAAAGGCAACATGCGAGTTGTTTGTTGTTGTAACTTAACAAGCGTGTTATCTGGTGGCTGTTTGGAATTAGATTGTTGCTATTAATTGCTGATCAAAGTTTTATAGCCCAATAAGAAATTGCGTTGTGTTCCAAAACTGGCAATGAGTGGGTGCCGGTTATTTAAATGAAATATATCCTATATATAAATGTATTCAGTAGTGCAAGAGAAGCAATTTGTTTCTATGCATTTGGGGCAGAGCATATGGGTGGTGACTGCATTGGCATTGAAAAGGTTAAATGAGGCAATGCCAACAATTGCTTGAAAACCAATGGCGTTTTAGATCACCTTGTTCTTTCACATATTTATTATAGTTAATTGGCTTCTTGTTACACCTTAATTGAAATGCCTAAACTGAGGCAATCCAGTTTGCAAGGCTAAATCATTCTCAACGTGCTGCGGATTATGCTTTTAACTTGTGGAGCAGTCTTTCTCTCTATTCTAACCTTTTCATTGTTTGTTTTATATTATCTTTCATATGCATTTTTTAACATGATCACAGAATTTGAAGGAGCAGTCTATGTAACATCCTACATGTCTGTTTTTTTTTAGTCCGCTCTGTAGTTTTAGAGAATACTTACAACTTTTTATTTTATTTTTAATTCAACTCTTAATGCCATTGTTAATGAGATTCAATATACTGAGCATCCTTTGATTTCTATAGCAGGCTTTAACCCACCTCCTCAGCAGTGCAAGATATTTTTGCAACACTTTCCAGTTTGTGATCATTTGTTGCCAACGTTCTCAGCAGTTTGCGCTGTAAACTGTAATAAAAGATGTTACCTTACTAATATAAGAATACATTGTAGCTACTGAGTTACACTAACAGAAGGATTGATTGAAACTGAAAGGCAGCCCCCTGGGACAGGATCACAGGAGAACAAATCGATCGGCAGCTTAGGCCAGGGGGGCGCCAACTTTTTTTTCCCTGCGCCACCCTGCCGGCGGTTCACCTCTCTCCGTGCTCACCCCCGCTTACCTTGGCTCCGGCGCCATGTCACGTTGCCATAGCAATGTGACGGCACAGACGCGTTGCCATGATGACACGTGTAAGAAGCCACCGGAGCCAAGGTAAGTAAGGTTTACAGAGGCCCGGCAGCTCCCCCGGGACTTAATTTAAGTGCCTTCGGGAAGCACGCAGCACCTCTATAAACCCCGTGCCCTCCCCGCAGTCAGTCTCGCATCCCCCCCCCGGGGGTCGCGCCCCCCAGTTTGCGCACCGCTGGCTGAGGCAATTAGTTTTCCGTAAAGGTGATCAAAGGCTTCCCAATGGGACGCAGGGTATCTCCGGAGCTGAATTGCGTTAATTTTTAATCTGGGGACACCCTGCTTCCCGAAATACATCAGAAGGTGCCCTGCACTCTTCATGCAGCTGCAAAGGATTACATTGCGGCTTCCTATGGGCCAAAGTGACATTTAAATCTCCATATTGTTCACAGTACTGGCACCACCTTCTGATGTAAGTATCTCTGGAAGCGGGGGGTCACCATAGTTTAACTTGACACAATTCAGCTCCAGAGACCCCCTGCTTCAAACCTAGAAGATTAAGAAAAACCTAGGTAAAACCACGTGGTTACCTGCTCTGTACTGTGTATCAGCGGGGTGCAAGATTTTTTTGGAGGGGACGCTGGCAGAGGCTGAGGAACCGCGCTCTTCCCCCAGGCATTTAAATTAAATGGCGGGGGTTTGCGCGAGGCCTCTGCAACCTTTTACTTACCGAGGATCAGCCGGCTCCAGGACGCATTACCACGGTAACGCAGCGTCAAATGACAAGGTAAGGAGGGGGGGGGGGTGCACCGAGGAGGAGAGCAAAAATAGTTTGCGTGCCCCTGCTGTATATAATGGAAAGCAAGTTGAAGGGTATGTTTTGTATCTGTTTTACTGTACTCTGAAAATCTCTTGTATTGTTCTCTTTTTGCTTCAACTCTGCTGTAGATTACTGTACTTTGCAAACATGATTGTATGTACGTCTTTATTTATATAGCGCAATTAATGTACATAGCGCTTTACAGTGGTAATATACGTCACAATCATATAAATAACAAATAACCGATCATGGGAATAAGTGCTTCAGACATAAAAGTAACATTTAGGAAGAAGACTCCCTGTTCTGAAGAGCTTACAATCTAAGTGGTAGTTAGTAAGTAAAGTACAGGGACAGTAGGAGGGCATTCTGGTAAGTGTGTCTGCAGGGGGCCAAGCTTTATGTATCATGTATAGTATTAGCCAAGCTGCTACTCATGTTTCTTTAAGCAAGTGGGTCTTAAGGTGGGTTTTAAATGTGGATAGAGAGGGTGCTAGTTGGGTATTGAAGGGAAGGGCATTCCAGAGGTGTGGGTTTGTCAGTGAAAAAGGTTTAAGCCGGGAGTGGGCTTTAGATACAAAGGGGGTAGAAAGAAGGCATCCTTGAGCAGAACGCAAGAGTCGGGATGGTGCATAGCGAGAAATTAGGGCCGAGATGTAAGGAGGGGCAGAAGAGTGTAAAGCTTTAAAAGTGAGGAGGAGAATTGAGTGTGAGATGTGGGATTTGATAGGAAGCCAGGAGCGTGATTTCAGCAGGGGAGACCAGGAGACAGATTTAGGAAAGAGTAGAGTGATTCTGGCAGCAGCGTTTAGGATAGATTGTAGGGGAGACAGGTGAGAGGCAGGAAGGCCGGACAGCAGGAGTTTAAAGTAATCGAGACGGGTGAGAATGAAGGCCTGAGTTAAAGTTTTAGCAGTCGAGCAACAGAGGAAAGGGCGTATCTTTGTTATATTGCAGAGAAAAAAGCGACAGGTTTTAGCTACATTTTGAATGTGAGGGGAGGATGTGAGCGAGGAGTCGAGTGTGACCCCTTAGGCAGCGTGCTTGGGCTACTGGGTGAATGATTGTACTACCAATAGTAATGTGGAAGGAGCTAGTAGGGCCAGGTTTGGGAGGAAGTATGAGGAGCTCTGTTTTTGCTATGTTATGTTTAAGTCGGTGGAGGGCCTTTAATCTTTTCAGTGCTAGAAGCACCGCTCATTAAAAGTGGGTCAGCCAATATTTTAAGGCTTTGGTGTTTCTGGAACAAAGAATGTAGAGTGTTACAAGAGTTAAAATAGGCTCTAGTTGTTTGCTTCTCAATAATTTATGATTTACATTAGTATTCAGACAATACTAAGCTCAATATCAAGTTGTGTGGTATTCAGCACATGCTAAAAGTTGGGGTGGACACATAGGCCGCCTTAGTGCAGGGCTGGCCAACTCCAGTCCTCAAAGGCCACACACAAGTCAGGTTTTCAGGGTATCATGCTCATTTGCATGTCATTACCCAGAATCCCTGGCTGCAGTGGAAGCACTGTTTGAAAAGGGATAATAGGGTAAGACAGGGTTGCAGACCTGTCTGAGACATGTAAATGCACCACAATTGGTATTTTTACTTGCTGTTCACATACCATATAGGGATATTTATGGCATTAGTCTGAGACCTTGTGTGTCAGAATGACTGAGCCACCTGTGCTGAAACAAGGGTATCCCTAATACCTAGGCTGTTGGTGTCTTTTGAGGACTGGAGTTGGCCACACCTGCCTTAGTGTCTCAACACTGTGTTCCGTTCCTTTCTCCTCATTTGATCCACACACATTTTGAATCTGCCATTGTTCTTCAGGTTGCCATCATGTATTTGCTGTCCTACTCCATCTCAGATATTTTGGATGGACTTGCCCACACGCCTGAAGACTGGATAACCATTGTATTTCTTTGGTCTGTGGAAGTCTCTCTCTCCTGCTTTTGGGCTCTGTGAATGGACCTGTGTTCTGAAAAACGTTTCATTTGATGTGGTGGTCCCATTACGTGAAATCCATCTCATTTAATGTTTCTCATTCATCTCCGGCATTACTCCCTCCTCAATCTGCTTCACGCTAGTTTTTTTTGTGTGTGGTCATCTCTTGACATTAGAGATTGTACTTAGTCTTGCGTTATTAAAACCTGACCATTATGTAAATACTCTCAATTATGTATTGACCTTTTCAGTTGACCAATTTAATCTTCTTCCTTCTTTGGACCAGACTTTTCCCTCTAGACCCAAATCCTGGCTGAACTCCCAAACCGCTTCCTGCGCTTGTCTCTCTAGAGAACCTGTCACACCCATACTAATTTTCCACATAACATTTTCCATGCTCCTTGTTTTAATCCCACTTCCTCTTTTATTCCCTCTCTAAGGGGTAAATTCTATATAGTCTGAAGCAGCCTTTGGGTCATTTTTGTCCGAAAATCCCCGTAGACGTTAATAGGGATGTTGTGTTTGTCTGAAAAAGGCCAGAACCACTTTGCTCTACTGTATATAGAATGTACCCCTAATAATTCTTCATCAACCTCATCCACACTCTCTTACTGATCATGGCTTTGGTGAACAATATGAAAATAAGATGTCCATTCAAGCAGGCTTTGATTGTTTTAATTCTTATAAGACATGCTCACACTCATTCCGCTGAACTAAATCTGGGTATCTCTCCTTGTTATCCATCATTCCTCTTGACACTAATAACCAGAGGGTAAGCTGCTTCTGCCATGCAGAAAGTCTATTGGTTATTAGTGCTGATTCAGAGTGTGCAGGGACAGGCTACAATGAACTCAGAGGCTCTTATTCAATATGATGAAAAGAAGAAATGGTATGTGTGGATATACATTACTGCATTCTTCTATATAGAGATGTTGAGTGTCAATTAGAATAAATGTCATATATTCTTATCCCATATTAGCTTTCCTTTTCAACAGTTCTCGTGTGTGTGTGTATGTATGTGTTCTCTCTCTCTCTCTCTCTCTCTCTCTCTCTCTCTCTCTCTCTCTCTCTCTCTCTCTCTCTCTCTCTCTCCTAATTGACACTCGCAATAGAAGTATAAGATAATGCAGTAATGTACATCCATCCATACCATTATTGAAAAAAAAATTATACCGTCTTGTGCAATATAGAAAAGTGATAAAATCAAAAATAAAACTTTGATATGTAAGGATCTTTTTTTGATAATTTTTTATTAAACATAGCACCTTTTTAAAACAAACTGAGCATAGTGTGGCATCTAATTTGACATGTCAAATTACATAGTTTTCTAATTCTAGTTAATCTGATTTTATTAAACACATGCCTGTCATGGTTTTATCTGCAGGCAAATAGATACGGAAAAATCACAGCTTTAAAGCAAATTTAAGGTTGAAAGAGAAGTTCTCCATCATGGTTAAAGTCATAAAATCAACTTGATTCAGTGCTTCCAGTTTGAAATTTGTGGATCTAGAGGGAGGCTGATACATTTTTTTATATGGTATCTCTGAATCTGCCAATCTGTTATTCTCAGGATTGTAAAAACATTAGGTTTATAAAATGCATGTCTTTTGGAAAAAAATACTCCCGTACATGTTAGTTTTTAAGGTTTCTGGGTTACTGGAGTCTGTAGTCCCAGCAGTGTCACCAGCACAAGGGTAGAAGCAAAGATGTAACACACAACATATCTCCAGCCAATTATGTCCTGCATAAAGCGCTTATTAGGTCTGTTTTCTGTAAATGCATTTTTTTCTCCTAACTAGTTTTAGCTACTTCAAGGGAGAAAAACGTGGGTGTTTATGTTCTCATTTCTTCGACAAGTAATAGTGAAATAAACTTTAGAAATTGTGCCTGGATTATACAGCCTAGTGGATCCCTATTTACTTAGAAGTACATATATTCAGATTCCATGTTCTCTTCTCCGAAATATCAGGGGTGGCCAACTCCTGTCCTCAAGGGCCACCAACAGGTCAGGTTTTAAGGATATCCATGCTTCAGCACAGGTGGCTCAATCAGTGGCTCAATCATTATGACTGAGACACTGATTGAGCCACCTATGCTGAAGCAGGGATCGCCTTAAAACCTGACCTGTTGGTGGCCCTTGAGGACTGGAGTTGGCCACCCCTGCTTTAAACTATACTGAGTGACCCCGTCAGCAGTTTGTGCGCATATGTTGCTTCACATATACAGGGTTCCATGCTAAAATGGATAAGAAGTAAAGTGACTTTGCGTGCTCATTTGCATGTCATTACCCAGAATCCCTGGCTGCAGTGGAAGCACTGTTTGATAAGGGATAATAGGGAAAGACAGGGTTGCAGACCTGTCTGAGACATGCAAATGCACCACAAGTGGTATTTTTACTTGCTGCTCACATACGTGTAGGGATATTTATGGCATTAGTCTGAGACCTTGTGTCTGACAGAAGCACTTAACCTTTGAGAGCAAAGAGCTCCCACGTTTCTGCCTCCAGACTGCACACATGAACAAAGTGGTACAAAGTATCCAGTTGGGATGGAGTCGTTACAACTGAGCAGCACTGTCCTGAAAATGTATCTGCTGGCACCCGTTGGGTGTTTTATGCCTGCTTCTTAAAATGTTACATGGGATATATTGTTCCTGTCAAACTTGGAGCATTCAAGGTTATGCTAGGGAGTATGAAGAAAGCCACTACTCTAACACTGACAACATTTCCAACCCAAAACCCAAAGCAAGCTCTCGGGCTGCGTCCATGGTATGGCAGACCGTGCGGACGCGCGAACAGACTGCCTAAAGGAAGTGTTTGCGTCTATGCGGCGGGGGAGTGTGCTGCGCAAGAAATCCGTTTAAACTGATTTCTGGGCGTGTCAGACGTGTCACGTGAGCTCCGTGAAGTCACTGGCACGCTCCCAGACAAACCCACTGACGGCGCGCGTACCATGGCCAGGGAAAGCATCCGCTTTCCCTCAGCCTCCGCGCGCCTCCGGAGCACGGGAGAACGGACTATGTCCGCAGCCTTAGTGTGTGTTTTGTTTTTAATGAAAGCTGTTCTGTAGTAAAATTAGATAATGGCTCCTGCATTTGATAAAATAAATAATATTATTCAACTCTTAATGCTATTTTTAAAGCGTTAATACTACATATCACCCTCCCCTTTTTTCCCTCCCCTATGTGTATATGTAAAACATGTGACAATGTACATTCTTACCTGAGTTGGCAATCGTTTGGTGCTCCTGTAGAAATCCTTCTGGTATTACTTACATAATCGCTGCTTCAGTCCGTTTAACTCAGCAGCTACAATGTATCCTTATATTACTAAGGTACTGTAACATTATCTATTGTTACAGCTTGCAGCTCAAACTGCTGGGAATATTACCAACAAATTATTGCAAACAGGAAAGTGTTGCAAAGATCTTGCACTGCTGAGGAGATGGGCTAAATCCTGCTATAGAAATCAAAGGATGCTTTAAAAATCCTTAAAATGGGCATTAAGAGTTGTATAAGAATATTTGATAATAGTGATAATTTGTTGCCAATGTTCCCAGCAGTTTGACCTGCAAACTGTAACAACAGATAATGTTACTTTAGTAATAATATAAGGATACATTGTAGCTGCTGAGCTACACTCACTGAAGGATTGATTGAAACCGAAAGGCGACCATTATGTTAGGCACACAATCAGGATTTTTCCAGATTTACAACAGGAGCACCAAATGATTGCCAATTTACATAAGAATGTAGAATTATACATTGTCTCGTGCTTGACATATACAAATAAGAAAAGGCAAAAAGGGGAGGGGGGACATAGTATTGCTGTTTTCAAATGGTATTACAAAAAATATTTTTCAGAAAGGCTGGTTTGTTTCCCTTCTCTCTCTCTCTCTCTCTTTTTTTTTTTTGTGTGGTTTATTTAGGATTCTCAGACAAAAGGTGCAGTAAAATAACAATAATAAAATACAGGAATTATAACAATATTTGGGGGGGTGGGAGGGAATGGAACACATCTGTGTATGTACATAGGAGAAACAAATAAGGACATATATGTAATATGTGTTTTAAAATTAATTTTTTTTAAATACTTTACTCATTAATCTTGGTGTGCAGTTGTGTAAAAATGGAAGAACGAAGAGGGTCAAATTCTTGCTACTTTTCCCTCAAATTTTTTAATGTTTCATTCTTTGTTTTTTTTTAAATTACAATTTTTTTACACAATTCCAGGGATATGTAACCGTACGAGACATCACACAATGTAATTGGGAGACCATGTGCAAACTATGACTAGGTTTCAATGTTGATTTTAACATGAAAACAGC
This sequence comes from Ascaphus truei, assembly GCF_040206685.1. Taxonomy (NCBI): domain Eukaryota; kingdom Metazoa; phylum Chordata; class Amphibia; order Anura; family Ascaphidae; genus Ascaphus; species Ascaphus truei. The sequence goes on along the minus strand of NC_134494.1, from coordinate 26,187,888 downwards.
AGCTCCCACCTCCACTTGCCCCTCAACAAATGATGCTACCTGGTTCTGGGCTCGAGAGGGTGATATGACCCGAGCCGATCACACGGGCAATGTTGTGTCCTAGCAATCATATTATTATTGATTGGTTTATCATTGCTGTCTGCTATATATGCCTTCCTACCATGCTAGGAGAATGGTGGCAAATGGCATAACCAGGACTCTTCCCAGAGTTGAGACCATAGCCATGATTTGAAAAGGAAGTCCCCGATAGAATAAAATAATTAAATACAATGTAAAGTGCTAATCTGTGTAATTGGCTTCATTAAGAAGGTACTGAATAATCCTGAAAGTAGTAATTGTATTTATTTGGAACACTCGATTCTACTCGAAATACGGCTTTTTACCGGCACTGAATGAGTGTAACACCACCGTTGGGTTATGATTTAACGAACACAGCCTCATTTTCCTCTCGTCAACTTGAGTTAAAGACCTGTTTCAGGTTCTGGAGCTGAGTAACGCTAAGACATAGTTAACGTCATGTTATTGGAAGATAATGCAACATTAGGCTGAGATTATACAGCCTCCGATTTGTGCTCGCTCGCCAACCTCAAATTGAGTAATGCCTATGAGGCCGCTCCATGTGCGCACGACGGAGCGCGCTGGCGTGACCACGATTTGAAGAGAGACAAAAACAATTGTATTTTCAAGCATTGAAGCGTGACGGCAGCGTCTTAGGCTGGTTCTGCCAATGAGGGCGAACCAGCTTCGTGATGCGTCAGCCACACCCCCCCAATAGCCTCCTACACTATGAGCACAGATCACGTGTGCTACTGCATCAAGAGCTCGCACTCTCACAAGCAAGCGGAGGGTATGATCTCGGCCGTATGCTACAATGTGATGTTAAGCCTATACTAATGAGATGTAGAACAGCGTACACAAGGTACAACTCTGTATTTTACTGGCTATCTGTATGACCTGTTAATCATGTCAATACTAGTTAAGTGGGGTATAGAACTTCTTACAACTTTTACCAGGCAGGTAATATAAGTACAGGACGGCACTGCTTGTGTGAGCTTACAATCTAATATTTGGTGTCTGAGGTTGATTGAGTCAAAATGACTTGCCAAAGACCACAAAGCTAGTACAGAATCTTGTACTATAGATTACCACGTCCTAGACCGGGGGGGCGCAAACATCCTGCACTGCGCCCCCCCCGGCCTGCTCTCCCTCTGGGTCGCCCCCCCCTTCTTACCTTTAATGCGGCATCAAATGACACCGCGGGTCATGTGAAGTAACGTGACGCCGCGTTGCCATGGCGACGGACGTAAAATGACGCCGCGGGGGTCATATGACGTCACATGACCCCACAGCGTAATTTCACGCACGTAGCCATGGAGACACGTGGACTGAAGCCTGGTAGGTGAGTTTACAGAGGCCTCGCGCCTCTGTAACCGGCCTGGCCACCCCCCCCACAAAACTTGCACCCCCCCAGTTTGCGCACTTCTGTCCTAGACTATTGTGTGTGTGTGTGTGTGTATATGTATATATATATATATATATATATATATATAAGTATATATATATATATAAGTATATATATATATATATATAAGTATATATATATATATATATATATATATATATATATATAATGTATGTGTATATATATATATGTATATATGTGTATATATATATATATGTGTATGTGTATATATATGCTGTGTGTGTGTGTGTGTGTGTGTATATAATCTTTGTGTACATGTGCACAATGCAGTTTGGTGCTCGCAAGCCGTTTTAACAGCTGTTTCGGAAAAGCGAAAAGCGAAATCAAAACATTATTGTTTTTTATTTGTGTAGGGTGGACAATTCTCAGGTGACCATTAACTTCATTCTGCCATAGCACGACGGTAAAATTCATACCATCTGTCAAATGCTGAAAACACAGATGCTGCATTAATCTTACTTTGATCAGTCATGTTGATTTAAAAAAAAAAAATCAATATTATTTTAAAATTTCAAAAGCTATCACAGTATTAAAAGCGCACGTCATTTTTGTTTTGGTTATACTGAATTTGAGAGTATTTTGTGAAACGGGGAAGGGGAATGTGAAACTTAAATTGAATTATAATGTTGGTTTTCATGAAGGGGTTTGTACCCCAAAACGTCCTGCCATGAGTAGGATGTCACTCGAGCATTTTGGATGTTATTTTTTTTTTGTATCAATGATAGATGTATTTATTAAACTGCTGTATATATTTTTATACAGTGTGGTTTTGTTACAAGAAAATTCCAATCTTTAAATAATTTTTTTTTTAGCATAGGTTTTACTACTACCCCTTATTGGAAAAATACACCTGCCCTTTTAATTAAGGAAATGTAGTAGTGTAGGGAAGTTTAATGTTAATAATAACTTTATTTCATATAGCACTTTTCTCCCAATGGGTCTCAACGTGCTTTACAATTACAGTATAGTGTGCATTACGCAGCACATAGGAATGTTAGTCCCTGCCCAGGTGAGCTTACAATCTGTGTGTTTGGTGCCTGAGGCACAGGGAGATAAGGTGACTTGTTCAAGGTCACAAGGTATGGTAGGTGGGATAGGGAGAAGGGAAGGGGAGCTCTCGCATCAGCCTAGTGATACAAATTGAAGTTTGGTGCAATAGGGATAGGCAAATGACAAGGGTAAGGAAAAACCGAATCCCTCTGAATGTACGCTATACTTCTAGTAGTGTAATGGATATGTATTAATAACATTCAAATTAAAAAGTTTAGCAGATAAGTACACACCCTTTAGTTGAATTTACGAAGGGGTATATATTGTATTGGAAAACGAAGCCATTTCAGCCAGACAGCAAGGAGTATTGTTATACCAGAATATGGCAACCGCCGCGTCACCTGGGGATGCAGGCAGGGGGGCGCAGCTCCAAAAGTTTGCGCTCCCCTGATTTAGACCTTAGTGCTGATACAATAGTATCTTGAAGGCTTAGGCTGCGCTTATAGTGACGGCGACAGCGACATTGCGTCAAAACAAATACATTGCCGCCGTCGCGGGCGCTTATAGTAAGCGTGGAGCGACAGCTTGGTCGCGATCGCTGGAAGTCATCTCAATTTGATTTTTCCAGCGTCCGCAGCCTGCCGTCGCTGGCACTATAGCCTTAGATGTTTCTAACTTAAAGTGAGCAATGTAGCAAGTTAATACTAATGCATCAGAGTAGAATGTATCAACTTTAGTGTGATAAACTTAATATTTCTGCAGTAAAAGAAGACACACACGGCTGCTGTATTCGTGTGATCCCTCGGGTGCCTGCTACATCAAAAGATGATGGTATGAGGTAGGGCTGCTTATAGATTCTAGTATCCAGTGTAGTGGAAACGGCAGTAGATGGTAACCCAAGGTAATCTGAATTTTTTTCAATATTCCAGATGGACTCTTAGGCTGGGATTATGGTGCCGGCGTCGCTGTGTGCGTGCAAGCACTGTGTTGTATTTTGTAATGGCAGCTACCCCTCTGCCTGCGCAACTCCCGGCAAAGGAGCGCGTTATAGCGGCACCATTCTCGGCATGCAAGAAAATCTGTTTTTTCAGGCGGCTGCCACGGGACGTCAGCGCACGTGAGCTGGTTCAGCCAATGAGGGCAAACCAGCTTCGTGACGCGTCTGCCACGTCCCCGCAACGTGTCTACAATCTCCTGCAGTCAAGTTCACAAATAGCTTGGGCTGCAGGGAGTGCGCGCGGCGGAGCGCACATTTGCACGTGGCCGTGCAGGGAAATAATCCCAGCCTTAGATAGTCAAGTGTCCGTGATAGTCTGTATACACATTAGCATATGGCCCTTGATGAAGCGTTCTGACGTGAAACGTACGGCTTCTAATCAGGTGATCCCGCAACGTCATTTGACGCCGGGAGCCAGAGAGGAGGTAATGGAGGGGGCGGCGCGAGCAGGGAGGGAAGCGGGGGGAGGGGCGGGGGGGCGCAAGCTGGAAAAATTGCGCAGTGCTGGTCTAGATTTTAAATAATACTTATCCATTTTGTTCACCTCTAGCAAGTATTTTTCACTATTAATATACCAGACGTACTATTGTTTATAATTGTTCGAATTTTTGGGCTAAGAGGCAGATGGGATTAAACTACCAGAGTCACCTGACCTCTTACTATACCAACCTGGTATAACAATACTCATTGCTGTCTGGCTGACATGACTGGGTTTTCAAATACAATATATACCCATTCGTAAATTCAACTGAAGTGTGCATACTTATCTGCTAAACCTTTACATTTGAATGTTATTTATACATGTCCATGTTGCTTATTGATTGGCCATAGATCTACTCACCAATCTACATATTTTCTTTGACATTTCCTTATTAAAGTATTTTAGTTATTATCATCATTACACTACTAGAGCTGTGTATATATAGAGTACATGCAGAAGGATTCTGTTTTTCTTTACCCTTGTCCAAGGTCACAAGGAGCTGACACTGGGTACTGAACCAGGTTCCCCTGATTCAAACTCTGTGTCATTGTTATAGAGTCAGTGACTTTACTCACTGAGCTGCTCCTTCTCATTGGACACACGTGAGTATATCTTTATAAACTACAGTTATTCATGATTTTCTGAGTTGGCGAACTAGATGAATATTTTTGTACGTAGTGGTATTGTTATTACCCTAAGTTGACATACTGTAGTGCCGACGAGTATTCTAACACAAATCTGGGGCAATCACCAACAAGACCCGGGTACATGATGGGTACATGCTGCAACATTTCAGTGACATTTCTGCAGACAGACTAATGGCCCATCGGATAAACAGCGGGGGTCCCTGGCTGTCCCATTCAAAATGAATGGGACTGCAAGGGACTAATAGCACAAACCTTTACATTGTCCATAAGGAAGAATATGTGATATTGATGTGTTTAATATTTTTATTTTTGGTATTTAAGCATTGAATAGTACCAGCCACAGCTCATCTGTACTGTACAATACTGGGGCAATGCTAATACCACTCTTGTCTTCATTGTTGCAAGAATGTCCATCTATGCTGTCGTACTCAGTATTATTGAAGTACCTCTGTTTTTATTTCTGTCCATATCATTCTCGTTTATACACTCAATTCTAAAGCATTGTATGGCCTCAAACTACTTGTAAACTTACATTTTGAGACAGTTGATTCTCCAGACACATTTTTGGGAGGATGGAACAGTTAAAGCTATCTGATCACCTTGCTTAAGATTTGTGGTGGGCCAACATCAGGAGAAGGAGTAAACACTCTAATGCACTCCAAATATTGCAGTCAAAGAGTTTATTCACATGAAGCTTCGTATATCCAATGCGTCTTGTGCCGGGCCGGAACATCATCAGGGTTAATGTACCGGTCATCGTAAGATCCCCTCCCTGCACTCAAGATAAATGTTATTGTTTACTTGTTTCCAAGATGGCTCCTGTGCAGCTTCCTATCTGTAAACTAAAATACTGTGACATCTGAGGTAAACATCTGCGGAAACCTGGATCCTGGTAATAATGCTGTATGCAAAATGATATTTAGTTATTTACAATTCTGGTTTGAGTGGATCCTTAGACAATCTTTCTTTGAGGAACAAAGATCAAGTCCCTCTACTAAATAGCGACCGTTTTCTTAATTTTCCATTGGTGATGCTTTTTTTTCTGGGGTTTTATTAAAGCACATTTATTCAGAATGGTTAAGTCCTCACGCATCCTTTCTACAGAGCGCTATTAGGATGCAACCCCTTATTATACACAAATGTATTAGAATTGGTGTTCTCAAACTGTAGATTCCCATGTTGCGCTTATTCCCCGGAGTACTTAGTTTTGTTCTATTGGCTTGTGACAAATGACATCCAGATGTTCTAGCATTCTGTTCAGATTTGTGTGTGAAAGTTCTAAAAGAAAAAGCAATTTCCACAGTAACACGTTCACTGCCATTTTCCAAGCATATCATACTTTCATTTTTTGGGGGGGGGGGGGTGGGAAATCACTGTTCTGATAGAGACCCAAAAGCCTTAATTTGAACGGCACAGTGATGAGCACAGCCCTTGGTGCTGTAAATGTTATAATTCTCCCCATTGCCCTTTATCTTAACACTTGATTGAGGTTTCCTAAGCTCCTTTGATTGGTGGAAGCTGAATATAGCAGAACTCTCCAGAACAGAAGACAGTACTCTAGGTGAGGTCTTTCCAATGATCTAGAAGTCCTCCCTGCTGCTAAGAATTGTCCCTATTGATTTTATACATTGCTTGCCTACTTTTAAATCGGTAGAAATATTGACTCTCCTGCCCCTTTCCTCTGTAGTAGTTATCTTTTGCCTTTCCCTCAACCAATGTCATTCAGCCGCCATATCAAAGGGTTTACTAAACTCTAGGTTTCTTTGATATGATCTCCCCACAGTAAATCCATGCTGCCTGGGATCTTATAAGTTGCTGGAATTTAGAAATGAAACAATTTTTTTTTTTTGATGCAAAGTTTTCGTTTCATTTCCCCACTACTGCGGTCTGGCTAACTGGCTTTTTGCTACATCCAATTTTTGGGAAGTGGGGCTATGTTTTGCCCTCGTCATCTATAACTACACTGTGACAGGTTGAATCATTTTGATAATGGTGTTGTAAGCTCCTCCCAAAATTCTTTGAATATCATTCGCTTTATCTTTTATTTTGGCCACATTGGCATGTCTACTTAAAATATCGAAGTCCCATCAGTACTTGTAAATTGACGTGTGTCTACCTCCTTTCCATTCATTTTCTTGTGCCATAACTGTGGTCTCTTAACTTTTGTTCTGAAGACTAAAAGCAATAGTTTAGGGCAGGGGTGGCCATTCCTCAAGGGCAACCAACAGGCCAAGTATTAGTGATATCCCTGCTTAATTACAAGTGGCTCAGTCATTGACTGAGCCACTGATTGAGCCACCTGTGCTGAAGCAGGAATATCCCGAATACGTGGCCTGTTGGTAGTCCTTGAGAACTGGAGTTGGCCACCCCTGGTCTAGGTTGTCTGATATACCTTTGCCTCCTTGTGCATGTCCTCCCTCCCCCCCCCCTCCACTTCAGTCTTACTGCTCCTCATTTTATTTTTGACTTTTTGCATTTTATCGAACCACCTTCTGAGAAATGTATACTATAAACACTGGCAGTTGCCTTTGTTTTTTTCATGTGTTGTGTAACTATGGTGAGATTAAATTGAGACTAGAGCTGTCTGAGTCGTTTTAAGGGTGGGTTAATACCTCCATGGTTTTAAGAGTCATCTGAATAAATATTTACGCGTCACTGGTTAGATCCTTACTCTCGTGACTGGGGCTCAGATTAAAAATTAAATGCTTAATGATCCAATTTCCATTCACATAAACGTACTTTGATGTTATCTGCTGTATCCTTTATTAAAAAGAACATGTGGAGACTTATAGATTAATACATTACAATGAACGGCAGAATACTTAGTTTGTGCCCTTGCTTCTACTTGGCCATGTGATGTCCCGAATGTGGCTAATGTTTGGACTTCTTAATAATACATAATGATGCTGAAATAAAATGTTGGCATACCTAATACAGTCTGCTATATTTTAACCTGTCTACAATTGTATTCTTTACTAGAGGTAATCATTTAATCATTTGCTCCTCTGGTTTCAATAACTAGTCAAACATTAGTTAAAATGGTAATCACTTGTACATGTCTGGTGGGCATACACAGAGATATTCCTCCTTTTTTTTTTAAAATACCATACATTATTCCGATAATACAAGTCAAGGGTGTATAACACCGTATCAGTTTTGAAGACATTCCATTAGGTTATCAGGTCTTGATAAATCCTACCGACTCTCAGAAACCTTGATAACAGACCTGTTGGTTGCAGCATGACGGTGTAGAGCTACAAGCTTGGAAAAATTCACCCTCCGTTATGGAATGATTTAAAATCTGACACATTCCATGCATGGAAAGAAATAACCTTCAGCTGCGAGAAGGGAGACATGTCTGGATTTTGTTCATATCCCCTGTTGAGTCGGAAAGGCAACACCTTCGCTGTTCTCTCCACCCAATTACCTTCACTATTTTCTGTGACTAGTTGGTAATGCTACGAATAGCCACGAGCCAACACATATCATTTGTAATTGTTTTGTTTATACTCTGGCTCAATATAAAGATTTTTGAAGATATTGATTATTCAACTCTGTGTAGTTTAAGGCAGTAGTCCCCTACTCCAGTCAACAACCCACCAGCAACCACACCAACAGGTCACGTTGTTGAGGATTGGAGTTTGGAACCACTTCAGCACAGGGGGTTCGATCAAAAGGGCTGAACCACCTGTGCTGAAGCTGGGATATCCTTAAAAACGGATCTGTTGGGGGTTCTTTAGGGCCGCTGTTGGGAACCAATGGTTTTGGGTCGAGGTGGGCAACCCTGTCGCCAATCGCCACAGGTGGCGAATTGGCCATGAAAGTGTGGTGAATTTGAGTTTGCCAGCTCCCACAGTAAATTAAACTTGTTCCTGATGTCGTGTGCTGGTTTCCGCTTCCTGAATGAGTCATTGACGCAACACAGCCGTCCAGAACTCCCCTCTGCCTTCAGTTGGAGTCTAGACCCGACCTTGAACTGTTATTTTTTATGGGAGCTAAAATTTGTAGTAACGCAAGTAAACGAAAAGCATGGTGCGGCGATTTTCTCTTCTCATTCTCCACACCTGTGGCTACATTGAAAAATAGGTTGCCCATCTCTGGTTTAGGGTATCAATGAGGCTGCCATTGAACTAGATGTATTGTTACCGGCTAACAATATTTTGATTTGATACCCTGGGACATACATTGAGAAACGAATGTCTTTTTAAAGTATTATTATTGGAAATATCTCTTAAAAAGAAACTACATTTTTTACGCTACTAATCTAAGAGTTCAGGCTGAATCACAGATTGTTCTCCATGTGGGATTTGGGAAGTACTGTAGGTTATTGGGACCTTCACAATAAAGTTAAAAAATAAAATGCATACAAATTTATTTTGCACAAGTTACACACAGTAATTATTTTTAGAATGGATATCGCACCTTGCTCAGTGCGGTTTACATTTTTATATACCGACCAATCAAAGCTGTGCATGGTTTGACTCTTAATGAAGAACATGACAGTTTCCTAATAACTCATGTTGTAGACTTTAATTGACTTTAATTGATATATTTATCATAGGATGAGTTTATTAATGTTAAAAACAAAAGGTTGTAATGGACATTATCTTTATACAATTACATTGGAATATCCATCATTTTAATTGTTTAGGGTTCCCAGAAGCTATTTCAGTGCAAACAGAAATGTTGCAATAATTTCTGTATGCATTATCAGTAGTCGTATCCAGCAATCTTTATTAAAGCCATTCTATATTGATGATCAGTTAAAGGAGCAATCCAAGCCAGTTTCTTAATTTTTCATATACAGTTTTGAAGTGGCAAGTCTGCAGACCTGAATCCTGTTAATTTAAGCTCCAGGGACCCCCTGCTTCCAGAGATACTTAACCTCCTGAAGGGGGAGCCGGTATCTCCTGCAGTTTAAAGCCCCCGGTCACATGGGCCAATAGGAAGTCACACCTGGATGATGTCACAGCTTCCTATTGGCCAGCAGGGCCCGGAAGCTTTGAAAAGCGGCCATATCGTGAACTCTGGAGTGGCTACCGACACCCACTACAGAGGTAAGTACCACCGGAAGCAGGGGTTCCCCAGAGCTGAAATTAATGGGGTTCAGCTCTGGAGACCCCCTGCTTCACTCATGCATTTAAAACATGCTTGGATTGCCTCTTTAAACAGCCAGATTTTAGGGTAGCTCACAAGCTGTTATCCTATTCATTTATATTTTTAGTATGTGACATGGCTTATTGGGTTTACAATATGAAATGAAATTCCCTTAACTTGTAGTTTGCCATCCCAAACTAAACTGGGCTGCTATGATCTTCACAGGTGTCTTTGCTCTTTTGAGTGATGGTTGTCCTTTTAGCGTTCTAGTTTGACCACATGAATGGTCAGCAATGTATGATAAATGGCACTGCTGTGAGTAATACGACATAGCAGTTGAGTAGTGGCTTCCGGGGTAACAACAAGTGCTGTCAACAACAGACCCATTTCCGGGGCCATGGATAGGAGTCTTGGACCCAAGTTGCTGGTGAGTGGCGGAAAGGGGACAAGGAGAGGTTTGCACAAGTTGTTGAAGGGAGGCCTAAATTGTTGAGCGGGGGTTGTTGTGGTGGTGGCCCCAGAAAAAAGGGTTTCTTTTATTTTCCCTAATGTAAAGTTCTTCCAGCACAGTTACCCAATCCACATCATGAGCGTTAGGGTTAGAGCAAAGTAGAGCCGCATTAACCATTGTTAGTTATTAAAATGAGTTTCAATTTAACCGTAGGATATGTTGGCACTTCGGATTTCTACTGTGGCTGTTTTATTTTATCTAGGGGACCATTACGTTAGGATGAAACAAACTAACGCACGATAAACCAGTTCTCTTTGCACAGCACATTCTTTTTTCGATGGGATTTTGTAATGGTACTCTTGTTGGCTTTAGGAGTTTGTGTTCCTGAATAGCTAGTATGGTTTGATTCAATGAATAAAACTTCACTTATCTTCACAAGATCTGCTCATCTGTCAAGGTTAACCACTATCTGTTCTAGTTTTCTTTTGGTTTGTGAGGACTGGAAAGAACCTCCTTGGTCCAAGTTGAACTTGTATAAACATGACAACCAATTGTTCCGTGAACTCCTGGTATGTGAAACAGGCTTTCAATGTAATATAGCTATCCTGACGTGATTGTATGTGACACAGACACACGCAATGGACTAAACCCGAAATGTGGCCAATAGTGATGTTATATATTATATATATATATATATTAGAAATAAACTATTTTGGACATTGGCCAGCCATTATTGCTAATGACCAGGCTTCGCATGGTATCTTTCCCTGTGCATGTGCAGTTTGCTTGCACATGCGTGTCAATAACTAAACACATTGTGCATTAAAACTAAACGCCACATGCATCAGTCAGTCTATGTTCTGAATGGTTCCTTTGTGTGGTGTTCTGCATGATGTCAGCGTGTGGGTGATAATGAACTTAGTAGGGCAAATGTAAATGAAGTGGAAAAGTAGATATGTTAGTCTGGCATTTATGACTGTGAAGTTATGCGGAAGAAGCTCGAGATTTGTTTCAGAGAAGTTAGCTTTCTTTTTAACATTGGGCAGCTGTATGAGTTCCCCTTTTTAGGACACTTATCTTGTGCTGCTATGCAACTATAAAAGTATGTTTCAGTGCTAATGAAAAGTATTTTATTTTGATTTAACTTGGTAAGTTGTAATCAAGGCTGGACAATGCCTAAACCTGTAACAAACCGGTTTTGATCAAGTTACTTTGCAGAGTTTTGTCTTGCACAAATGAATCCATGTCCACATAGACAATGTTATCTGCGATTTATGTCTGCACAGACAAACTAGAAAATGCAGTCAGCATCGACTTGAAGCATATTAAAGGCCAAGTAGTTTATAATTCAGGACATTATTCAAATCCCTGATCTCTGAATGGTCGACATTCGGAGTATTAATAGTCGTATACTGGCCAGAAATGCCGGCACCTTGCGAAATCTGAGAGCAGTGGTTTTATTACTTTGCTAGTGCATGTGCTGTAAGAGGGAAGTCTGTCAGCAGACCGGAGGTGTGGGGAACAGGGTGGAAGGGTGGCCTGGAGATGCTGGGGGTGAGGGCTGGGTGAGAGGGAGGTTGCTGTATCGAGCTGTCCATCTGGAGGGGGCAGATTAACTCCCACAGTAGAACTTTCACATGGTTGTAAGTTCTGCAGGGTAGCAACTCTCTAATTTCCATAGTTTAGCTTCCTGTTTAGCACACGTAACTATGTATATGATCTCTTGCTAATTCTGTGAAGCACGGCGTACATTCGTGGCTCTGTAGAAATTAACATCAACATGGTAGTCCATCTCTGGAATTTGGCTCCTGGAAATGCGGTAGCCAAACTGGTCCTCCTTTTGAGTACCGCTTTTGCTGTTAAAAACATGAAATAAATGGCATTGCATTCCAATATGGCCAATTACATTCCAATAGCCATATGTATTTCCTGCATTTTAATGTGACTACAGTTTGGATGACATTGCAGCTCCCTATTGGCCCGTGTAACGTGGCAGATTGAAACCGCCATGTTTTTTTTCTTGCCGGGCGGGGCTGGTGCCTGGGGTCCCCAAAAGCTGAAATGAAGGCGTTGAGGAGAGAGGGGGTGGACAGCGTCTTTCACGCTTTTACCTTCTGCTTCAAAGCAGCAATCCTGTTTATTTTGCAAATATAAAATGTTTTTGTTGAGCAGAGGGTCTCTTGGGGTGTAGATACTCTCCCCTGAAGTTTGGGCAAAGAAGCCAGTCTTGTGTTTGCTGCTGATGCCCTCGTTACTGAAAACCCAACATAAATACAGACCGCTAAAAGTAGAGGTTTCTCTGTGGTTCCACATTGGATGTGAGCGTGGATGTTTAGGGGGCTGATGGTAGTCTTGAGGAAGAGTTTTTGCCTCCAGCTATTTTTGCGAACGGCATTGTGGTCCGTTATTTGAAACTGTTCAGGTCCGTTGTGCCCATAATCTTTTACTGAAGCGTGGTTAAGCGTGGTTAAGCCTACGTGCCCTAACTGTAATATGATATTGTGACATAGTGTTGGCATTTTGCACCTTGTTTGCAGTGGCAAATAATATAACCGCAAAGCCATCCCACTGCAAATGCTGTAACCCTGTATAATCATATTTGATTTGGACAAACCAAATTGGAAAGGCAGACTTTTCGGCTGGGTCTTGCAGAATATTCACTGTTGCATAATATTCAAAATGACATCTGTGGTGATAATGGCATTAGAAGCATGGATAAACAATGGTTCCAGCCCAGGAAAAAATAGCCCCCCCCCCCCACAAACATAACATTGTATGAGTGATTTGTTTTGCGTTACTAGCCGTATTGTGCTTTACGGATGTGCATACTTGTTATAATTTACAAGTTTTGACTTCTGTTGCTTGGTAGCTTCATAAAACGTATGCATTGCATTTTGTAATACAGTGCAGTGGATATTTTTTCGTCTCTGTGATGTTTGCCAGTAGTTTTGTAAACTGTAGATATGTTCAAACTTCAGCATTTGTGTAAATATTTTTTTTTTTATATATATAGTTATGGAAAAAGTCATGTAATAATCTGGTGAAGCTTTTCATATTAAATGTCTGTGTACAAAGCCGTTTTATTTTGCAGTGTAACTGTCGTTCTTAATCCTCCTTTCAGTCGTGTAATTGTATTATAATTTTAATGATGATCAGCACATTTATTTGAAGTTGGGTCAAAATGAGGACTTCTAAAGTAACATTTAAAACAAATGTTTAAGTGCATTGTTACTCTTTCTCCTGATAATGTGTGTGACCATCTTTAGTTTGTAGCGCACAAGGTTACATTCTGCAAAGTGTTTTTCTACAGATTGCCTTCACAATGTATTTTTTATATTAATCACAGTTTATTGAAAAATGCTCCCATATTTCCCGGGCTTCTTCAAAAAGTGACGACCATTGTGAATTTTATAAGAGCTCCATGCACTGTCACATTATTTACTTCTGAGCCCCTTACTAAGCTCGAACAAAACTAGTATGACATGTTTATTTCATGGTATGTGACTTTGTTCCCAGTTCAAGCGCCTCCAACAGGTCAGGATTTAAGGATATCCCTTCTCAGCACAGGTGATTCTGTCAAAATGATTGAGCCACTTATGCTGATGCAGGGATATCCTTAAAACCTTGACTTGGGGGTTCCTGAGAACTGGAGTTGAGCACCACGGTCTTAGACCAGGGGTGAGCAAACTTTTTATGCCGAGCCCCCCTTTTCATCCATAAAATTTCTCGGGGCCCCCCCTGCCTGATGTAATCAAAATCACATGGAAAAAAAAACCCCCTTTATTAAACGGTATACAATATAAATAAAAATATGTTTAAATACTTACATATTTCAACAGCTCGCGCTTGCAAAATTAGGCTGCGTCCACGCTGCCGCTGAGAGCGGTGACATCACCAACTCTCCAAGCATGAGCACAGGGTGTCCTGCATAATTTTGCAAGCGTGGATCGGGGCTATTTCTGTGTGTGTCTGTGTGTGTCTGTGTGTGTCTGTGTGTGTCTGTGTGTGTCTGTGTGTGTCTGTCTGTGTGTGTCTGTGTGTGTGTGTGTGTATTGACTGCTGCTGAGCGCACATCAAAGTCAATTTTGTTTGTCTCCCCAAGAGCCAAGCTTGGGAGAGCGTACGTGCACAAAGGCAATACTTTGGGGGGGGCATTCATCCACCTCTTTGCTAACTCCCTTCCCTCGCCCCCCCCTTTTTTTTCCTTCCTTCCCCTCCATGCTTTTTGTCTTGCTATCCTAATTGTCATCCAAACTTCTACCTACAGTATTATTTATTTTTTCTCGTTTTCAATGTTGTGTTTTCACAGTTTTTTTTACATTATTTCTGTACATTCATAGTATGATTGATATAGTGGCAGCCGACCCTTTCACTTGCATAGGATCGCAGCGGAGGAGAGCAGGAACACAGCGCTATTGCAGGGCAGACATCGAAGGAGGGGCGTTTGACTTCACCGTGCTCGGGCGTGCTCCTCCCCGTACCTCCGAAGCCCCTGCGCGTGCACTCACACACACCATCACGTTGCCGCCACCTGCACTATCCTGTTCAGCCACCCGCACACATCTTCGGCTGCCCGCCTGTGCACATCTTCTTGGCCGCCCCTCGCGCACAGCGTCTGCCGGCCCGCGCACCCAGTTTTCGTCGCACGCCGCCTGAGCACCCCTAAATAATCTTGCGCCTCATTGCCGCCCCAGTTTGCGCACCACTGCATTACAACACACAATCAATCCCCCCCCCCCACACACACACACACACACTCAATCCCCCCTACACACTCAAATCACCACACACACACTCAATCCCCCCCCCCACACACACACAATCCCCCCCCCACACACACACAATCCCCCCCCCACACACACACAATCCCCCCCCCCACACACACACAATCCCCCCCACACACACTCAATCCCCCCACACACACTCAATCCCCCCCACACACAATCCCCCCCCCCCACACACAATCCCCCCACACACACACAATCTCAATCCCCACGCACACACACAATCTCAATCCCCACGCACACACACAATCCCCCCCCCCCACACACACACAATCCCCCCCCCCCACACACACACACACAAACTCAATCCCCCCCCCACACACACACAAACTTAATACACACACACACACACGTTCTCCTAGGGGGGGGGGGGCGCGGCATGCTACGATCCCCCAACCCCCCTTGCTGCTGAAAACTGGTGCGGGAAGCAGACAGGAAGAGAAGGAGGGGCTGTCTGTGTGCAGAGAGAAGACCCGCTCCCTCTGCAAGACACAGACACAGAAGCAGCAGCACGGAGCTTCTGTCCGCCCGTGCACAGCTCTGCCCGCCCCCAGGTTTTCCTGCAAGCAGCCCGCTCCCCCCCTACATAATATTGGGGGGCGCGCCCCACAGTTTGCGCACCGCTGTCTTAGACTATTGGGGCTTTTGAAAACTAAGCATGCATTATGAAATACCCACTGAACATTCAGATGATGTTACATGGCTGAGTTTTCACCTTTCTGTAGTCCTATTGGCAGCAAAGAGGAACGACACCTTTCAGTAAAGTCCAAGTACTGTAAAAAGTCTCTTTGTAGAGCAGGTAACCAGCCTGAGAATATTGAGGAAATTGTACCGCTTGGATCAAAGATAACATTTCTTAAAGCTGCAGTTCAAGCAGCCGTTTAAAAAAAAAAAAAAAAAAAAAATGCTTTTTAGTTTGTTTTTATTCAATATGTGCATCAATACAATCTGCACACTGACGAGAGGTTAGCTAAGCTGCAGATCGATCCGTTCTCCTGTAATCAATGGCTTTTCTCGGGGGTTATTTAATTCAGTTATTGATGCAAAGTTCTGTGGGGAAGATCATGTGACCAGGCAGGCACTAGGTACAATCGGTGCCCTGCTAGAGAGAGGGGCAGGGCTCAAGAGCCAGAGCCTGTCTCAGAAGAGGAAGGGGATGTGACTTTGTAAATGGTTTCTATAGACACAAAAATGCTTGTTACATTATAACACATTAAAAATGTCTTTACAAATTGTTTAAAACAAAAAAAAAATGCTACAAGTATTTTCTCATAGTACACAACTGATTGATTTATTAACGGCAGCTTTCATTTAACAAGGGTGGAAAGGCTTTAACCTTGTGTTCTTAAGTATTTGATAAAGTAGAGCATGTAATAGTCCATGTAATTTGTGTGAGTACATGAGGAGGGTGAGATTGGGAATATGAGAAGTTCACTGTCACAAGCGTTCTCACATTCGCCCTAGCTCTGAATGTTCTCCATGGATGCAAGTTTAAATAGATGCACGGATGTTAGAAATCTTTGCAAGGTTAAATACGTGCCGTATGGCAGCGTTTCTCCTAAGGACACACCAGCCAGGCCGTGCTTTAGAGAGAACCAGCAGATAACATGTTTACGAATAAGAAACATGCGAGTGGTCATTTTATTGATTTATTCCTAGTATCTGATCTGTCCCGGGGAGAGGGTTGAAAAACAATGCCCAGCTCTTTTTATTGATTTTTCTCGCAGTTGCTTTTGATAAAGAGATCTTGCCATTCCTATGCCCAGGAAAATACCTGCTCAATGGTTGGATAGCTGTATTTTGAAACTTACAAAAGAAATGCCAAGGTTAGAGGGTAACCACTTTGGTAATCTGATCTTCAAATCATTACATCACGTTGTGATTACTGGAAGCTGACATTTAATCTTATTGTGCTCGCGTCATTATGACACGGCCATAATTGTTCTCTTTTGTATTCTGTATACGTGCATGGCTGTGTATGCTATGGCACTTTGTAACTGCATCAAACGCCTTTGTTTACCGTTAAATTGTGTTTTGGTGGTTTTGCATACATTTTTCCACCAGCTCCGATTTTTGTATCGTAACAACATTAGAATTAGCTGCATTTACTTATTTGAAATGCTTTCTTTCCACATTGAGTGTGTTTTCCGGAAGCCCGAATCCTGAATATGTTCTTATTTGGACTCATTTAACAAGATCAATTCCTCTTCGCTCATAGAGACACAGAAACTACCTTTCACCTGTGATTTAAATTATTTTTTTTCACCTGCGTCATTTGGAATCAGTTTGGCGTTTACGGTAAAACACTATGAGAGTTATTGACTTGGCTTCCATGGCCTGCATCATCAATTCTCCATGAAATATGAGTAAAAGTGTGTCAGAAGACAAGAATATATCTTTTTGTCAACCCATCATAACTGTAAAACACTCCAGCGTGTCTCAAACGTGTCAAATAAGGCAGTTGTAAATATTATTGTAATGACGCACACATCACACACATCAAAGACAGATTACTTGGCACCAGGTTTAGGTGATCCAGATGGTGCTCTCGTTTTCCCCGGCACTCCTTTTCTTTCGTAATACCGCTATTTTCTTGGTTACTGGTCTCCTACCAAAGTAGCTGCTGGGGTTACATCAGAGAAATATTCCAAAGGGTCGGATTAGAATAACGTTTACAAGTAGACAAGCCGAAAGTGCACAATTATAATGATGGTGAAGGTGTGGTAATGATACAGGTGGGGTGTGTGAGTGTGTGAGTGTGTGAGTGTGTGAGTGTGTGAGTGTGTGAGTGTGTGAGTGTGTGAGTGTGTGAGTGTGTGTGTGTTCGTGTGTTCTGGTATCATACCAGGAAAGCAGGGAGAAGCTGTATGTTAGGATTGTGGTGCAGTTTTATTCAGCATAATTGGTGATTTCCTTTTTTGTTTCTGCGGACAAAAAAAAATAAAAAAATGGAGTGGGCGGGGTTAGGTGGCGAGTAGCTTTTTGGGTACTTTGTCAAGCCATGTGTGTATGTATATATACATGTGAATGTGAAATGGTTTCTCTGGCTTTGCATCTGAATCCCATGCTGTGCTTTAAAGCTGTGTTAACAGAGGGCAGTAGCTTATATGGGCTCCATGTAACAATGGTTTTTCAGACAAAAGGTGACACGTGTGCTCATTTGCATGTCATTTCCCAGAATCCCTTGCTGCAGTGGGAGCACTGTATGCTGGGTGATAATGGTGAAAGGCAGGGTTGCAGACCTGCCTGAGATGTGAATGTGCTCACAAGTGATCTTTTTATTTGCTATATGCAATACGGTGGAGGTTTCTTGTTGCCTTTTTTACCCACCATAACTTAAAACGTGTGTGTGTGTGTGTGTGTGTGTGTGTGTGTGTGTGTGTGTGTGTGTGTGTGTGTGTGTGTGTGTGTGTGTGTGTGTGTGTGTGTGTGTGTGTGTGTGTGTGTGTGTGTGTGTGTGTGTGTGTGTGTGTGTGTGTGTGTGTGTGTGTGTGTGTGTGTGCGTGCGTTATAGATATATATATATATATATATCCTCTTCTTAAAAATGTTTATATATTTTAGTGTCAAAAGGAGTGCTAATGAGCGTGGCCAAATCACCAAGGGCTTGCAGGCTTATAACGCTTTGGCCTAAGGGTTTACCTAAATGACCCTCATTATAGAATATATATATAAGTATTTCTGTCACACATCAGTTTGCTGTGATTAACATCCCCCTTCCCTCCCCCCTCCCTAAACTACTGTGTCATGAACACCTCATGACGTAGTGAAAACAAACGTGACGTAGTAGTTATGTCATCAAGACCCTGCTTGTTGTTATTAGGCATGATAGAGTTAAGGACGTGATCTAAGGGGAAGTGGAATGGAAGATGGACGGCTCCTTGAGTTCCTTCATCCGTGACAAAGCGGTCGTGATGGCCCTCTGGCACTAAAGGGTTAAGAGATCTCCTCTTGCCCTTTTTCCCAAGCTCATTTTATTTGTAACATCTGATACTCCATTCAGCAGATCGAAGCGGTTTAAATATGAGGTTAAAATGGAACTTTCCCCAGAGCCCTGTGCATGGTAACATCAGAAGCTCGAGATTAAGAAAAAACGTTCTACTTCTCGCACGCGCCTAATAAAGCCAAATTAATTGGAAGTAAATACAAAAATAAAATAATTTGAGTCCTACTGTAGATATACTGTATTATATTCTGTTAGACAATGTGCACCTATTACCTACGTGTCATACTGTACATACCTTGTAGTACTAGCTGGAGCTGATGGCATTCAAACTTTCCTACAATAATAATATTTTCCTGTATAGTGCTGATGGTGTATGCAATGCTGTACATAACATTTTTGCAAGCACAATAAGGTCAAAAGAAGCTGACACCTGGTTTTGAACCAGGCTTCAAACTCTCGTTATTCAGCCCATGATCATAGTAAGCATGAAGCAGAAAGAGATCGGTGAGGTTTCTGAAGCTCTGTACCAATGTTTTTCATTTGTTTTAAGTTAAGAAACCCAATAATTATACTGTGAAACTCTACGGAACCCCAACCCTCTCTAATAGCGCGTCTGAAATCAGATGCATTGTAACGAACCCCAACCCTCTCTTATAGCGCGTCTGAGATTAGATGCATTGTAAGGAACCCCAACTCTCGCTAATAACGTGTCGTAGATCAGATACATGGTAAATTCCTATGTATTTGGTACCATTTTCAAATTACCTATGCCCAGGAAACCCCTGTTGAAAAAATCACTGCTCTGTACACTACAATTGTGTCTGGAGAACTATCTCATTGGTCTATTACTGCATTTCTACACCTTTTCATGACCAGTACGGCTATTAAAGCTTTGAATTCTAGATCAGTTCACTGACGATCCAGTGACATTGGCTATACAATATTTGAATACAAATATAAAATAATGTGAGACTTAGATATGCTGTTTTATATACTATTAGACAATTTGCACCCATATCCTGCATGCCATACCTACATTGCTGGTAGTATGTTCAGGCCAAGGTGAGCATTTTATGACACCAGATCTGATAGACAAACTATATTTTAATTTCCCCTTACTCTTTCAGTTTATTCATTTTAGAGCATGTGTAGCCAACTGCAATCCTGAAGATCATCCCCCTCCCCACACCCCTCCCAGCAGGACATGTTATCAGGCTATTCCTGCTTCAGCACAGGTGGCTCAATCAGTCCCTGCTTCAGCACAGGTGGGGCAATCAGAGACTCAGTCTTTGACTGAGCTTCTGATTGAGCCTTCTGTGCTGAAGCTGGTATATCCTGAAACCCTGACCTGTTGGTGGGGGCTTGAGGACTGGACTTGGCCACTCCGGAGTGTTCTGTTCTCTGTGGAGTAATCCCGGCAACTGCCGAACAGCACCTGATTCTGTTCTATTCCTGACTTGATCACATGAGCCCTCTGTCCATACTGTAATTTTACATTAACTACCAAATCAAGGGAGCAGATTAAATGTCAAGCTTGACTGCTACATGTAGTGCCGTAATGTATTTTTTTTTTATGATGGTAATCAGTATCCAAGCTAAAATATGAGATAATCCATGTATCTTTTGCATTTGATTATTTCATTGTATGAAGTTGAATTTTGAATGACCTCTGGTGTAGTTTAATCATTGTCTAACAGTTAAATACATTCACCTATTTGTGTGTATATATGTATATAGCCCCTGCTTCTAGAGATACTTACCTCTGTAGCGGTGCCGGTATCTGCAGAATTTAAAGGTACAGGTCATGCAGGCCAATAGGAAGCCGCACCTGATGACATCATGGCTTCCTATTGGCCCGGGTGGGACATTTAAACGCTGCCATTAGATTAGACACACAGTTTCTCTGCCTGCAGGGATACCGGCACCCCCTACAGAGGTAAGCATCTCTGGAAGCAGGGGGTCCCCGTATATATTTTTTAAAGTGAACCCGTATTTCTGCTTTAAAGCAGCAGTCCAAGCTACCGTTTACATTGTTTTAAATTTTATTTTCCCTTCTATAATATGGGCATCAATACAATCCACACATTAAGTAATTAGCTACGTTGCTGATCGATCCGTGCTCCTGTGATCGATCGGCGAAGATTCGGCTCGGGGGTTCACTAATTGGCTGTCAGTGAAGCAGAAGAGGACCAAAGATGCAAAGTTCTGTGGGGAAGATCATGTGACCAGGCAGTCAGATATAATTGGTGCACTGCTAGAGAGAGGGCAGGGCTCAAAAAGGGAGAGGAAGGGTTGTGACTTTGTAGATGGTTGCTATAGAAACAAAAAATGCTTGTTACATTATAATACATTAAAATGTTATTTGGAGTTGTTTCTCATAGTACAGAACGGATTTATTAAAACAAAACACATGTAGGATATTGCTTGGTCGGCAGCTTTATACTCATACAGGCTTTTTTATAGTGGGATTGCTGCTTTAACTTAGCAGTACTTCCAGCCGTTCAACATACCCATGATGTTTGATTGCTCAGCTGAAGTATTGGAAACTTGTGGTGGTTATTGCACTATTGCACTATTGTAGTAAAGAACGGAAAATCCTATTTGTAAGTGTGGGGTGTATTGAAGGGCTGAGCTTCTGGCAAAACTCGTTAGGGTTGTTAATTAACAGATCTACAAGTCTGGTGGCTTGACTTCAGTTATGCTTAGGAGTCACACGCTTCACATGAAGTCATTTGGCTATTTTTGGCTTGTTAACTTTTTTTTTAATCCCTATAAAAGCAGTTAAAGCAGTAATGCTACATCCTCCCCCCCAACCTACCTCTCTCTCCCCCCCCCCACCTCTCTCTCCTCCCCCCCACCTCTCTCTCCCCCCCTCCCCCCCCAACACTCTCTCCCCCCCCCTCTTCCTTATGTGTATATGTAAAGCATGTGACAATGTATAATGCTACATTCTTACCTCTGCTGACAATCGTTTGGTGCTTCCGGTATTAATCTGGAAAAACCCTTCTGGTGTTACTTACATAATGGCTGCTTCAGTCAGTGTAACTCAGCAGCTACAATTTATTTTTTATATTACTAAGGTAACATGATCTATTGTTACAGTTTGCAGTTCAAACTGCTGGGAATATTAGCAACAGATTATCACAAACAGGAAAATGTTGCTAAGATCTTGCACTGCTTGGGGAGGTGGGCTAAAGCCTGCTATAGAAATCAAAGGATGCTTTAAAACTCATTACACATGACATTAAGAGTTGAATAATAATAATAAAAACAATATTCAGTAAGTGTTATCTAATACTACAGAACCAATTTTTTTTTCTCAAAAACCCATATAAAATGTCACGTTTTGTTGCTTTAAAACATCACGTCTCATGTATAATTTTTTTTAAATATATATATATATATTTTTTTTTTTTTTAATGAAAGGTGTTGATAATTAGCCTTTTTTAAATATAAGCTTTCCTTTTTTTAAATGTTTGGATAAAAGTTTGCTATAATGTATATAAACGATGTGTACATGTTTGGAGGACCTAAAACTGTCGCTGACTCTTGCCTGAAGTATGTAGGGCTTGTGGTGCTCGTGCAACAGTCTATAAATGATTTGTACTGTAGTATACTTGGATTGCGCATCCCTTTTATTGCAAAAGGTGTACCGTACCATCTTCACAACACCTTTCCAAGAAAAGGTAACAGAGCAAAGACAACCGAGGACCAAAACCACTGTTTTTAAAATACAGACATCAACTTATGCAGTTAAAAAGCTGTGCTTGGCCTTTTTCCTGCATGGACACAACCATAAAACATAGCCAGACCCAAGAATAGACTTGGTGGATGGATGAAGAGCATGCCATGGAATTTCACTGCAGTGGCAGAGCACTGAAACCAATGGCAATTCAGACGACTTCCCTTCATCTTAAGCATGAAGAAGAGATCCGTGAGGTTGCAGAAGCTCGGTACACTACCATTTTGTCTATCGAGAACTCTCGCTGGTCTTGTGCTACATTTCATGACCAGTATGGCTACTAAAGCTTTGAGTTGTATATTAGTCCACTGAGGATCCAGTGACATGGGATATACAATGTCCAATAGGGAATGCAATGTAAAAAAAAAAAAAAAAAAAACAATCTGCTTTTAAAATGTATAGTCTGTATAATGGGAAATCACTCGCATGCATATGCTTGAGGGCACACTTAGTGGTACTGAAGGTTTATCATACGTATGTTGCTGCTCTACCCTTGATGTTTATAATTCAGCCATTAATACATTTGTAAACTTAACACGCACACACTACTGTACTTTGAAGAGTAGTCTGTTTGGCAGTAGGTTTGGGAAGTGTCTTCATTAGCCATTGTTCATACGTCTTACATTGGCTTTTTGTGACATAGCTTTGTAAAAACTGAATGTATTCCGACCATTGTTTCAGCAAAATTAATAGGGTGTAACAGATACATCTCTGTCTTGTAGCCTCAAAATCTATATCCAGGAGAGCTGCAGTCTTTAGTCTTGGTGACCATTGCGTAATAGGCGACATCATGCCCAGACCTCTTCAGTTTGCCCTCTTCATCGCGATGACGCTATGTAATTTAGATACGTTGTGTCTTTAGGGGAAGGGACAGTTTGTTCCTCTCTCCAGCATTGATAAATCCCTGTTCTCTAAACCCTAAATTAAAATGACACGGGATAACACAACCTCCTTTTTTTAGCAGCTTATTGATCTGCGTTGCAAATATGAAATACATTATTTATTAAGGACTGTATTTATTTAGTCGTGAAACTACAGTGCATCTTACAGCCCGTTTAAGAGAATTGTCTTACGGCTTTGCACCGTTTATGGCCTGGAGTTTTCATTTACAAATATTATAGTGTGTGTGTGTGTGTGTGTGTGTGTGTGTGTGTGTGTGTGTGTTTTTTTTAAACCCAGAATTCAAATAAATATGCTGTGTTTTTTGCCGTGCCATTTTAGGAAAAAAACTAAATATGATGGTAATTATTGGTACGTTTGTGTATTGATTAAAAAGAAATTGCACCTGAAAACTGCAGTTCATACAATATCCTGCATGTGTGTTTTTTTTTTTTTAATAAATCAGTTCTGTAGTAAGAAAAAATACTTTTAGCATTTTCTGTTTTAAAAAAAACAACTTTGAAAGACCAATTTTCTTGTATTGTATTTTAACAAGCATGCTTGTTACTATAGCAACGATTTACATTCCCCATATTTAAAGATGTCGCCAAACTTTGCCGATCAATAGACGGAGAACGAATTGACCGGCAGCTATGCAGTTTTTTTTAGGTAAGTAGAGATTGCCCACATGAAACTATTGAAGTTAAAAAAAAAAATTAAAAAAAAACCGGAGCCTGAACTGCAGCTTTAAAGCAGCATTTAATTTGAAATCCTTGTTGTTTTTGTCTTTTTATAAATCAGTTGCGTAGTGCAGGGGTGCGCAAAGTTTTCGTCTTGCGCCCCCCTGCCTGCCCTCGCCCCTCCAACCCCCCTGTCGCCTGCTCGACTCCGGCGTCAAATGACGTTGCGGGGTTATGTGACGTCACATGATGCCGGGTTACTATGACGACACGTCGTCGAAACCAGGTAGGAGAAATTACAGAGGCCTGTTCCGGTCCCCCAGCATTTAATTTTAATGCCTTGGGCGAGAGCGCGGGAGAGTTAGAGGTAACTGCTGTGCCCCCCAGTTCGCACACCCCTGGCGTAGTGTATTCTTCACGCGTTTTTCCCCTTTTAATGAGTATTACTATATTAAGCTTCATTGGGTTGCTATAGCAACTATTTAGGAAGCCACAGCACTGTCTCTTTTGAAACAGGCGGCCATATTGCGTGCCCTGGGAAGCAGCATCTTCACCGATCGAGGGAGAACGGATCTATCAGCAGCTTAGATAATAGCATTGCCGTAAAGACAAGGTACGGCTTCTTCAACCTGGTAGAGCATCTTCTCCAGCAGGATGGTAATGATATTAGAAAGCCCTGTTACATACATGTCATTGTGAGGAACTATTCTATTTTCCTCTAACTATTCTAATGTTGAAAATGTTTTTTTTTACAGAATAGTTTTTTTTTTCTTCCATCACTTCTATTAACTCACTGTACCAATAAAATGAAGGCTTTCTTGGGAAGAAGAGCCCAGGGGGAAGGCTTTCTAAGAACTGGCCGAGTTGATGGAGAACAGTTGGCATTGGGGCCCACCCATCATTATTCCCATGAGTTAATCATTTCACGTGAATTTAATTGTTTTAAAAACACAGCCATTAGGGAACAGATGGTTTCAAGTTTGATATACACTCACAAACGACTTAATTCTTCTAAAATCTCTCTTTTTTTTTTTTTTGTAATGTTTTCTGTTCTACAAAATTACATTTGCTGGCGATTTTATTACTAATACATTGCTTTTTAAAAAGGACATGCTCCCTTTGTATGGGAAATGCTAACAACAAGCAATTAAGATTGTATTTTGAAGGACAAAGGGTACCCCGATGTGACGTGCTGATCTCCGTCCGAAAGCGGCGTTCACACATTTTTAAAATAAAACATAATTTTTTGGATCCTTAAAAATGAAAGTTTTATTGTCGCCTAAGGAGGCTTACTTTAAAGAAATACATAAATATTAATTTCATGGTATATTCAATCGGCACTACAGGTTGCTTTGCTTGCTTTTTGTGTTTATAGGATTGAAGCAGGGGATCTCTGGAGCTGAACCCCATTAATTTCAGCTCCGAGGACCCTCTGCTTCCAGAGATACCTCCATAGGAGGTGCTAGTATCCCTTAGGCCTTGGACATGCTTACTGCTGGCGTGCTGATGCGCGCTGAGGCTCAGGGAAAGCGGGGGCTTTCCCTGGCCTTGCAGTTGCTTGTCCTGCTCGCCGTCAGGGGGCGGGCTGGGGGCGGGCACGTCACTGGCCGGGGGCGGGCCAGTGACGTCACAGAGCTGGTTCGCCCTCATTGGGCGAACCGCTCACGTAACCAGCCTGTCGCGCCGGCAAGCGGGGGAATTTTAAATTCCCCTAAGACCTGCGCTTCCGCAAGCGCGCGGAAGCGCAGGTGAGCCCCTACTAAAGCCGCTCTAATTGCGGCTGTAGGGGCTCAGTGCTGAGCGGGAGCGCGCGTCAGCACGCTTCCGCCAGCAAGCGGTAAACATGGCCAAGGCCATAAATGTCCATGCCAGCCAATAGGAAGCAGTGACATCCTCCCTTGCTGCGCGGCCCGCGTGACCGGGGGCGTTTTAACTCCTCCAAGATCCAGGCACCCCACCTGGAGGGAAGTGTCTTTGGAAGCAGGGGGTCCTCTGAGCTGAAATTAATGGGGTTCAACTCTGGAGACCCCCCTGCTTCAATCCTATAACATTAAAAAAATAAAGCAAGTAATGCAACCGGTAGTGATGCTTTAACCCAGAGAAGAGCTGTAGTCATGTTCTACTCATATAATATCCATTTTAATTTACCATTAAAGCTGTAGACAACGCTTTCTACTTGGGGGCATTTCCATAGGTTTGTATTTTGTAATTGATGTGCAAATCCAATTATTTGTATATGCAAGCATGTGTGTGTCTAAGATTATTATCTAATAGCAGCACGAAAGATTTGTAAAACGGCCAATGTGGTGCTTCTTTCTATAAGGAGTTTTATCAATTGCAACCCATTCTCATTGTTTATGTCCAGTGTGTGAAGAATCCCGTATACAGATAGGGTACTTTTGTAAATATGCCCCTTTTTTGATTGCAGCGACTTGAGCATAAATGCAGCTTTTACATTATGGTTAAAAATAGTGCTGATTCTCCATTGCCCCATATCTCTCTCCTTCTGTGGCTGGAGATATTCATTGATTTATGACTGCTCTAAATACAATCTGTAATTCCTCTACTGTTTTCTTAAATGATGGGTTCAGAAAAGTCTCAGAGCAAAGATTTGTTTTAAACCCTTTTCTTTTTGTTTGTCATTTCACCCTTTGCCCTTCATCTGTCACACAAAGCATCTGGCTGATAGCACCATGGGCTTAATTGTAAAGGTTAAACTGGGCCTGAAAAATGACTTCACTGGGCTTTTGACTCTGGCGTTGGTTACTCAGTTTGGCCTCATTGGTATTTAGTCCAGTAATCCCTTCTAATCATCTGACCGTGGAACTGCTGCTGTTAGGAATATATAACATTTACCCACGGCTAATAATTCTGCAAAGTCGTGTGTGTATGTATATGTATGTGTGTGTATATCTATACATATATAGATAGATATATAGATATATATACCACACTTATTAAGGTTATGTTGGGTAAAAAAAGTGACAAAAAACTTCCACGGTAAAGCATATAGCAACTGTAAATATTGCAAATGAACATACAGTAATATTTACAGTTTATATATATATATATATATATATATATATATATATATATGTATATATGTATATATATATATATATATATATATATATATATATATATACATCATCTCATCAATACAACTTTTAAAATAGCATGATTTGTGTCTTGTCTGTGGATTTTCTCAATTTACAAACTCATTTTTGTTCCTATATAGTTTGGAAAAGTACAATTCATTTAATTTCCTGCCACTAGGGGTGCTGTGGTTGAGACTGCAGGGTTATTCTGTGTTCTGGCTGAGCACTGGACATGCAGGATAGTACTGCTGTTCTTGGGCAGTGGCGGGTTCGCACAGGGGTTGAGACCATCTGTACTGTGTGCCCTGTACAGCACACACACACACACACACGCACACACACGCACTGTGTAGACTGTCACCTTTTGTTTCTCTGGTCTGCCATATATATTTCCAGTTCTTTTCCTTGCAGTGAGGCTGCTTTCTGTTCCAAATGGCTTCAGATCTGCAGATGCCTTTTTTTTTTTTTGCACTGCTGGATTCCTCCAAATTAGCTGGGAGATTTGCTGCAAGGCGCACGAATCCAACATCTTCTAGTTGTAAATCTGAGTTCTAATTTCGGATCCAAGTCATTCAGCTCTCTAAAGAGCCATTTCTGAATTCAGACTGGCCGAGGCATCAAAAGAATATACATATATTTTTGTAATGGTTTGAATTAATTGAACATTTTTATGACGGTGAGATACATCTGTTTACTTTCTTCGATTGCTAGTTTATTGGCCTCCCTGGCCTTTTATCAGTTGCTTGTCAGCCGTTCTAACACAATACAGCAGCTGTGGCTCTAATGAAGTTATTTGTTTGAAGCAGATATAATAATGATCGTTCTTTTTCTTAGACAATTTGGCTCCACTAAAAACCACAGGATACCTTTTTGCCTCTAGAATTAAAAAAAAAATGCATATTTGGATTTAATAGACGTCTTGCTGCTCACAGAAAATGTGATGTAGTGTTTCTAGCTGCTGCCTTGATCTTAAGAAGTGTAGTTTGATTGCAGGTTGCGATACTAATGGACCATTGAAAGAGGGTCTTAGGATGGAATAAAAGGGCTGCCAGTAATGGAAACCAAAAAAACACTGCACAGAAAAATATCAATAATCGATATCTCCATCCTGGAGTTGTTCAAATTAGAAAAAAAGAGGGGCTACGTTTTCTAACATGGTTTTATTTTATAGAGAAATGATACTGGAAAGAATCTGGTAATCTTAGACATTTATTACCTAACCACTCGCAATATATGTAGGAAAAAATGTTGTCTCCCCCCGCCCTCCCCCCTCTCTCCTCTCTCTGTACAATTGCTTGGGGACATGTTACAATAGGATTGATTTGGCAAATCTCTACCATGACTGGCTATAATTTGGGGTATTTGTAATGGAAATATTTAGAACCATTGAAAGATCAGAAAAATAATAGTCTAGATAATATCTAGACAACATTTTTGGTGCTAGATTGAAGAGGCTAGTATGAATCATTGGTTTTTGAGATATAGGAGCTGTTAAAATCCTGTGTTTCAGTTGGTTGGAATACTTGCAAATAAGTGTTTTTGCAGGAAATGGTGAATAAATAAAGAGTTTCATATAAATTACTATGGTATTCAAAGATCCTTTGCTATAAATTGATAGAACATACTTAGATTTATGTAACCCCCTCCTAAAGGGTTACTAATAGGTTAGTGTATGTTGCGCTCCACCCCATGTTACCATAAGGATTCTGACATTACGGGAGTGTGTTTAGGATAGGGAGGAGGTTCTAGAGAGGAGGTTCCTGGAGTTTACCAGGAGAGGAGCCTCGGGGAGGGAAGATGGAGATAGACCTATAAAATAGTAGAACAGACCAGGCACCCTTTTATTTATTATGTTGTAGAGAGGGACATTGCCCTTTAAGTTAGGATTTCAGAAGAAGGCTAAAGGAGTTCATCAGGTTCCAAAAATGTAAATGCGGCACGCCACAGAGGGCCTCCGAAAAGAGGGCTTCCCGGGTGTTGGCAGATCAGCTCTAACCACAGGTCCGCAGTAACATGCGCCTGTTTGGAAGGGGCTGTTCCCAAACAGGTCAAAGGTACCGTTGTAAATTAGAAAGGACCAGCCAGGATCCCTGTAATAGGCTTAGTGTAACCTGGGTAATACAGATGATTATTCTGAAGCAACATAGGGGGACTAGGTCCGACACCAATAGAGCAACCAAGTCAATACACCTCAATTTGAGTGTTAAAAAGTGGGCCGTTTGGGAAGCACTGTATACGTGTATAACTACTAGAAAAATGGTACAATGTTGTCACGAGTGTGGAATGTCCCCGTGGGGACATGTATAAAAGACTTATGTTGTACTATAAAAGTTCCTGGCGCCCATTATTTCCATTCTTGCTACCTCATCGTGCAGCCGCCTGAATTCGACGCCCGGAGTCAAGGTAACCTATTCTGAGTAGCCAACACTGTACAACGATGTAATCTCCCTATAAGCCGGGCAGGGAGGGATACACCCCCGTCTATTAGCCCTTTGTGGCACTGGCTGCTTCCTTGGTTGTCCTGTTATTACTAAGTGACATTGGGGAACCTATCCTCACCTGCCAAAGAGGACATGTTGGTGGTCCTTGAGGACTGGAGTTGAGCGACCGTGCAGTAGAGCAATGAGAGAAGATGGAAAAAGGAGAAGGGACACACAAGTGAGGTGATGGTAATAATGTATGGATATATTTATTTCATTATATATAGATGTGCCATGAAAGTGAAATTTCTGATCGTAGCCCAACACATTGTGTACTGGTCTGGCTAGTAAGGATATACTAATGCCAACTTTTGAAGTGTCAGAAAGGAAAATGAGAAGTTGGGTTAGTATTGGGTAATATCACAGTAAAATGCCAAATGTTTAAATATTGGCCGTGCTTCAGTTTCCTTGCTGACAATCCAGGCCTCTGTGTGCTGGCTCTCTGCGAAAAGAAAAACTGGCACGTATGGTTTTAAACATCAGTTCAAACAGGCAGACATGTCTTCTGCTTTTATAACAGGGTTTTCTTCTAAATTGAGCACGTTCTGCTTGAGTGGTTTTATACAGAAACGTAAGAAATAATGTATTTTATATCCAACACTTGCTTCAATTGTTTTTCAGTTACCTCAACTAAAGTTACATTTCAGGAGTTGCAGTTTACGAACTCTGAAACAAACAACCTTCCCTATTGTCATTTTTGTGCGTTCTTTGTTTTAGGTATGAACGCATTTGATGCTTTCTCTCTATATACACAATCAAAATGTGATCTTAGATTTCCCTTAAGCTGGGTCCACGGTGGGTCAGTGAGTGTGCGTGACCTTACGAGGGGCTGCACGCTTCGCTCTAGCTGGAACGATGTGTTCCCTGTAGTGGGATGCGACGAGGGGGGCGTGTTGTGGGAGTGGCCGTGACATCACGGAGCTGGTTCGTCACAAATGCTTCCTCGCGCATCGCCGACACCTCTGGACGCGCACTCTAAAGACATCCTCATAGACGATCTGGAAACAAATCTGTTTCCTCGCGCATCGCCGACGCCTCTGGACGCGCACTCTAAAGACATCCTCATAGACGATCACATTACAGATCGCACTCCGCGCGGTCTCGCAGAGCATGGACGTGACCTTCTGGCTTACAGACTCAAGTGAATCTACAACATTTTGATTTGTTTTTTCATGAACTGGAAATGCACCTAAAGCGTTCTAGTCAAATCTTTCCTCGAGACTTTAAATCCCTGACGGGTCGGTTCCTTCTGGATGAAAAAGAATCCGGCTAGGTGAATGGAAATCATTTTAGACATTGATAAGTCAATTTAACATTGTGTAATCTGGACAGGGACGAAGTTATCTGGAGAAACATTACCTACATGATAACTTGCTTAAGAATTTGGTGCAAAGTCAAACATTCTGGATCTTGGCAGAAAAGTACTGTAAATGCATTTGGTTGTTTGGATTTAATTAGTTATTGTTTAATACTTGTAACGTGCTGTAAATGTATTTGTTTGAATTGAGCCAAAGATCTTTACAACCACATTATCGTTTTTTGTTGGTTTTGTATTTTGTGTGTTTATGTTATACAGGCATACCCCACATTAAAGTACGCAATGGGATCGGAGCATGTATGTAAAGTGAAAATGTACTTAAAGTGAAGCACTACCTTTTCCCCACTTATCTATGCATGTACTCAGGCCTGCATAACATGCGGCCCGCCTGGCCTCTCTGTGCGGCCCGCGATGAGTCCGGCCGGGCGCTAGTTTAATAAATTAATAATAATTAAAAAAAATGGCGGCGATTCCCCGCGGTCCCGGCGCGCGTGCACAGGGCCTGCTCCCCCCTGGTGAGGTGAGGTGCATTGAGGTGCAGGGGGGTGAGGTGCAGGGGGGTGAGGGGGAGGGGAGGTGATGTGCAGGGGTGATTGGAGGTGCAGGGGGGGTGATTGGAGGTGCAGGGGGGGTGATTGGAGGTGCAGGGGGGGTGATTGGAGGTGCAGGGGGGTGATTGGAGGTGCAGGGGGGTCATTGGAGGTGCAGGGGGGTCATTGGAGGTGCAGGGGGGTCATTGGAGGTGCAGGGGGGGTCATTGGAGGTGCAGGGGGGGTCATTGGAGGTGCAGGGGGGGTCATTGGAGGTGCAGGGGGGGTCATTGGAGGTGCAGAGGGGGTCATTGGAGGTGCAGGGGGGGTCATTGGAGGTGCAGGGGGGGTCATTGGAGGTGAAGGGGGTGGGTCATTGGAGGTGAAGGGGGGGGTCATTGGAGGTGAAGGGGGGGGTCATTGGAGGTGAAGGGGGGGTCATTGGAGGTGAAGGGGGGGGGTCATTGGAGGTGAAGGGGGGGGTCATTGGAGGTGAAGGGGGGGGTCATTGGAGGTGAAGGGGGGGTCATTGGAGGTGAAGGGGGGGGTCATTGGAGGTGAAGGGGGGGTCATTGGAGGTGTGGGGGGGGTCATTGGAGGTGTGGGGTGGGGTCATTGGAGGTGCGGGGGGGGTCATTGGAGGTGCGGGGGGGGGTCATTGGAGGTGCGGGGGGTGATTGGAGGTGCAGGGGGGTGATTGGAGGTGCAGGGGGGTGATTGGAGGTCCAAGGGGGGAGAGTGATGTGAGGTGCACAGGGGGAGAGTGATGTGAGGTGCAGGGGGAGAGAGTGATGTGAGGTGCAGGGGGGGAGAGTGATGTGAGGTGCAGGGGGGGTGAGTGATGTGAGGTGCAGGGGGGGAGAATGATGTGAGGTGCAGGGGGGGAGAAGGATGTGAGGTGCAGGGGGGGAGAAGGATGTGAGGTGCAGGGGGGGAGAAGGATGTGAGGTGCAGGGGGGTATTGTGTGTTTGATGTGGAGAGCGAGTATTATGTGTGTGGGTGAGGAGGAGAGATGGGGGTATGAGAGATAGATGGGGAGTATCGCAAAGGTTAATAGTGAGGGGTTCTGGGGGAGATATGTGGATGATGATGAGGGGTGCTGGGGGAGAGATGATGATGAGAGGTGCTGGAGGAGAGATGATGATGATGATGATGATGATGATGATGATGATGATTTTACCCGTGCGGCCCAAATTTTTTTTTCCTTGGAGCAGTTTGGCCCTTCTCGCTTTACGAGTTGTGCAGGCCTGCATGTACTGTACTGCAATCGTCATATACGCACATAACTGATGTAAATAACACATTTGTAACAGGCTCTATAGTCTCCCGCTTGCGCACAGCTTCGCTACAGGTAGGGAGCCGGTATTGCTGTTCAGGACGTGCTGACAGGCGCATGCGTGAGCTGCCGTTTGCCTATTGGGCGATATGTCCTTACTCGCGAGTGTACTTAAAGTGAGTGTCCTTAAACCGGGGTATGCCTGTAGCTGTGTGTGTGAGAACTGTACCACATTCTAGTGTAGATCTGTGGTTTTCAATCCTTTTTTTTTTGGTTAAGGAACCCTATAATTATATAGTGACATTCTGGGGAACCCCAACTCTCTAATAGCGTGTCTGAGATCAGATGCATTGTAAGGATCCCCAGCCCTCTCTAATAGTGTGTCTGATATTAGATGCATTGTAAATTCTTCTGTACAGTATTTGATCCAATTTTCAAATTACCTGAAAATTGCAGGGAACCCTTTGGTGATGCCCGGGAACCCAAGGGTTTCTAGGAATTGCTGTTGAAAAGCACTGGCTTAACTTAACATATATGCAATACTAGCATAGAAATGTACCATTCTACATGAAGAACCAGTAAAGGTAATATGCTGTAAAAGAGAGAATATATTGATGTTGGGGTCTGATACAGTGCAACACAAACCATATTGAAATGTAACAGCTATAGCCTTGATTTAATAATGGTCTGCTGTATTTGTTTGAAAAGTAACTAGATATTAACCTAATTTTGTGAAATCTAGAAAAATAATTCCTGATGTATATTGTTTACCCCGTATACCAGTTGTAAAATCACATTAACGTTGTCATTGGTTTGGACGCTCCTAATTCTGATCCAGGTTTAATAAAACGCTGCATTTCTCACATGTGGTGACATCACTTTCCAATACCTTACACTTCATTTGGAAAGGGAAACTGAAGAAAACCCAACTTCTTTGCGTTCAAATTATTACTTGGTATTCTTCAGACAATGGCAGATATCCAACTAATCCATCTTTAATACGCATTGTAAAGCTCTAGTAAAATGCTGCATGTTTGCAATATTTTTGATTTTTTTTCAACACTTAGAAATTATTTCATGTGTGCTTTTCAAATAGAGTATTAATGCCTTTTTGTACATGTTGTGATCTGAATTAATCAGGTTACTGCCAAATTTGAGCGCCCCATCAGTGTTGCAATTTTGGGGCAAATAATTGTACCAGATGTATATAAAAGAGAAAAAAAACCCACCTTAAATATCTATGCAATATTTCTTTAAAATGTCTGGTGTGTTTGTAGCCCAGAAATGCACCATTTTTGTCCTGATAAATACACCCATCAGTATTTGTGTCAACGTTGCATATTTCACTTTTAATATGTAAATAACCAGCTTTATTGCAATTTAAAAGTAAATTGCAAGCATTTTGTATTGGTCTATAAATAATAGCATATGTTGCTCAAAATGATTATCTTTTCGGGTGTTCTGTAATTGAACATTATGCAAAGATGCACGTTGAGTTTCTGAATTTTTTTACAATTCTATTTCAAACTGTAGATATATTATAAATATATGTATATCCATATTTTGCACACGCGAGCTCCACTTTTTTTCAGACCCTTGGAAAAGAGATGAACCAATTTCGATTCGGAAATCTCTATTCTAAAGCGAGCCGTGTCTTTGCATTTTCTCTCTAAGGCCGGGGCCATGGTACAAAATACAGCGTTGAGCCTCTCTGACGCTCATGCTCTTCTGCTCAAGCAGGGGCGTTTTTGTGTCCTGGCATGAGCGTCAGCGAGCGCGCTTGTGAGGCGAGTGGGAGGCGAGTGGGAGGCGAGTGGGAGGCGGGACTAGTGCGCCACGACGCCGACGTCATGGAGTGCCATTGGCTTTTGCCGGTCACGTGACCGGCCCTCCGCTTCCCTCAGCGCGAAAAATTAAATGAATCTGTCGGCTGCAATTCCACACGCCTCCGCATGCCTGCGGAAGCGTCTACCAAAACCCCACACATGCCGGATGCAGGAGATAAGTTTCTTGGCTCAGCGCTGTATTTTTTACCATGGCCCCGGCCTAAGCAACAATCCAAGCTGGCTGTTCCCCCCCCCCCCTTATTTTATATTGTATCTCCGGAAGCAGGGGGTACCCGGAGCTGAAATGAATGGGGTTCAGCTACGGAGACCCCCTGCTTCAATCCCACGTAAAAAAAAAAAAAAAAAAAAAACACGACCCTCTTGGATTGCATCTTTAAATCAATATTTAAACATAATGAGCGTGTCGTAACCAGTTAATATATTGACTTTATCTGAATTCCACCAAGAGACTTTTTATTTTTTCACTAATAAAACACAGTCACAACCAAAGATGAAGCATGTGTGTTCTGTTGGCAGTGGCCATCGGTTTGTAAATAGCAAGTTAAAGTGGTGTTACCTCTTGGGATTTAACATTTTTTGGACTAGGTGTAAAGCAGGTTGTCTCTGAAGCCGAACTACATTAACTTCAGCCCCAGGGACCCCTGCTTACGAGATATTTGCCTCCAAAGGAACGGCCAGTAGCAGCCCCGGCTGGGCGTGGTCTGCTTAAAGGTCACGCAGGCCAGTAGGAAGCCAGGACTTCATCCCTTGCGGCTTCCTACTGGCTAGCTTAATG
Organism: Ascaphus truei; assembly: GCF_040206685.1. NCBI lineage: Eukaryota > Metazoa > Chordata > Amphibia > Anura > Ascaphidae > Ascaphus > Ascaphus truei. The sequence continues at coordinate 26,152,386 of NC_134494.1, read as the reverse complement.
CTGGACCTTTCAACAGATGTGAGACATGCCAGCCCCTTTTAGAGGTAAGTATCTCGGGAAGCAGGGGGTTCCCGGAGCTGAAATCAATGCGGTGCAGTTCCGGAGACCCCCTGCTCCCCACCTAGGGGGATAAATATATATTTTAAAGGTATAGCTCCTTTAAAGTTTATTAAGTGCCTCAGTAATTAAAAAGTGTATCTTTCATAGGAAGCTTGCTTCTGTAATTTAGAGAACAGTCAGAGATGACTTGCGCTGTTTTGCGAGGGAAATTTTTTTTTATTTTTTTTAATTTTTTTAAAGCAAGTCTGTGTCATGGGGAATAAAAATGTATTTTGCCTAATGCATATTTTTTACTATGGTTTTAAAAATAAGGGAATAAATGATGAAGCCGATATGGCAAACCAATGCTTTTAATCATCTGTATGCAGGGTTTAAAAAAAAAATGTTTTTATAAATACAACATAACTCTGATCAACGTATTTACATTGTGGGAGTAAAGTCTCATGGCGGTAAAAAAGGCATCAGATTTTATTTTTTTGTCCTGTTTTGGAGTCGTGAGATTTTGAGGATCCTCACAATGTAAAGAAGTTGATCAAGAAGTTGGGTTGCATTAAAAAAAAAAAAAAAAAAAAAAAAAACTGCATAAAGATTATTTAAGTATTTTTTGGTCATGTATCTTCTTGTTAATGTTCCAGGCCTAAGCTACCTTATTTGGCACTTCTTGTTGTGGTAGATGTTTAAAAATATATAGATGGAACCCATAAAATGTAGCAGAATCTAGAACAGGAGTGGACAACTCCATCAACAGGTCAGGTTTTAAGGATATCCTGGCTTGAGCCACCTGTGCTGAAGCAGGGATATCCTGAAAACCTGACCTGTTGGTGGCCCTTGAGGACTGGAACTGGCCGCCCCACATCCGTATAATGCCGCTCGGGGACAATTTACCACTTGAAAATACGGATCGGTATTCATGGCCCTCAACACCTCTGGTAAACAAAGGGTTAAAGACAGGGGACATCAAGTACAAGACATAGCCAGCAACGAGGTCACAAATGCTCCAGCTTTAATAGACCGTCTGTCCATTTTAAAGAAAGGAAAACCTGTTTCGAATAACCCTGCTGCAAATTCCAACTGGAGGGGGAAAAAAATGTGCCTTTTTTTTTTTTTTTTTTAACAATATAATTTTGCACCATAAACATGTTTTTGTTTATCCGTGGCAAAAAAAAGTAAGATTTCTAAGTAGGATCAGGGGACAAATAATTTTGGGAGCGAGATGTTATTTGACGGAGTTCGTTGCAGGAATGTGGCCTCTTGATACTTGCGGAATGCTGCCATTAATTGCCATCACCATCTCCAGAAACTGATCTTGGCTTATCTGAATCTCTGCACATGCTTCTAATAATATGTTGCTTACACCTGATTGTGCTGCTCTGTTGATGAGTGAATTAATCACTTAACTGTTCATATTTTTTTTTTTTTTTTTTTTTTAAATGTTGTTTAGGAAGACATTATGAAGACAGATGTGCGGATATTACTTAAGATGATGGATGGAAGGTCTTAATCAAACAAGAAGCATTTAAAACCTTTTATTTCTATTCCATTAAACTTTATAGTTAAAAGCTCAAATCATTTCCCACAATAGCTCTTAAAGCAGCATTTTTTCAAAATCCTGTTTAAATTGTGTGTGTGTGTGTGTGTGTGTGTGTGTGTGTGTGTGTGTGTGTCAGTTGTGTAGTATTATTATACTTAATGCATTTTATAAAAGAATATTCCACTCTTGATGCCCTTTTTAATCATTTTCAATGTATTTAGCTTCCATGGGGATGCTATAGCAGTCATATTGTAAGCCGTAGCACTTCCTGTTTTCAAATAGGCGACATATTGCTTCTCGGGAAGTATGATCTTTGCTGTTCGAACACGGGACAATTGAGCTATCGGCAGCTTAGATCTGGGGGGGGGGGGGGTAACGCGGCACTTAGAGGCCCTGCGCTCTTCCCCAAAGCATTAAAATTAAATGCCGGTGGACCACGCAAGACCTCTGTAAATTCTCTTACCTTGTCTCCGACGGCTTCGGGCAACGCGGCGTCTTTTGACGCCGGAGACAAGGTAAGAAGGGGGGGGGGGGGGGCGAGCAGGAAGGCGCAGGGGAAAAAGATTGCGCACTCCCTGGCTTAGATGACGACATTGCCGCAAAGGTATAAAGCTGCTGCATTTATTATTTTTTTAAACGGAAAAGAGGAAATGCCCCTTCAAACCTTTTTTTAGCATATACCTAAAATGTAGTGTTTTTTGTTTATGAAAATCATGTTTAGATGAGGAGAGAAGCAGCCATGCACTGTAGTAGCATACAATATGATGATTATTAGTGGATTGGAACTTGTGGCTTTGTGCGATTCTTCTTTTCAATATGTTCTCCTTCATTGATCTGTCTCCAACTACTAAAAAAGCCTTTCTCCATCTTGTACCTGTCTGCATCCATCATCCAATATGATGGGAACATTTGTTGAGTAAGGGAGAAGGAGCGGCTCAGTGAATAAAGACACTAAGCAGTCACACTGAGTTTGAATCTGGCTCCTTGTGACCGTGGACAAGTCACTTTATGTTTTTGGTGCCTGAGATACAGGGAGATAGATTGTAAGCTCATCTGGGCAGGGACTGTGTCTGTAACGTTACTATGTGCTGCGTACCATGCGCTATACTGTAAGGCTGCGGCTAGGGTGGAGCGAACCGCGCGCGCTCACGCTACCACATGATTTTTAAAGTTTTGCTACTTTCAGAAGCAAATGTTTCACCTTTAACCTCGGATGCCACAGAATCAACCTGAATATGCCACCTGGGGTTATTCATATTTGTGAGAAGTCTCTGTGGGTTCTTATGGACATGGCGCAATGTTCTGAGTCTGGGTTCAAATCTTGCCTCTACCCAGAATAGAACTTAAAGGAATATAATGATTTTAACACACAAATAATCAGCTAGGATTATATAAAGCCCCCTATTATTGCACTCTAGGTATGTGACTAAATGAGTGTATTGTCATATCATAGAAGGCCACAAAATAACCTATTCCCTAAATAGGGTAAACCGCAAAAGGTCACGCTCAAATGAAAATAACAAATACTTTAATAGAATACTATAAAAACGACGAGACACCATAAAAATGCACAAGAGTCCATGGATAAAATCCCCAAATGTGTGGAGTCACGGAACAAAAACGTGAACAGGTATTGTTCAAAACACACAGCTGTAAATATACTGAGACTGTGTGAAGCTGCAAAGTCCCACACAATCATGTTGGTAATAAACCAAATTGCCAAAATAAGTTTGGAACACCGCAGGATAAGGTGTAAAAAGCACTCGATGAGGTAATATACGACCTGATTGTCAGTCTCCTGCGTCTAGTGTAACGGCAGCTTGAGCCCCGTGGAGTATCTGGAGCTAGCCGTGTCTCCTATCACAAGCCGCGTGTACGTCAACGTAATGACGTCACGCGTTCCCCGACGTACGTTTCACGCGTCACAGCGCGCTTTCTCAAGGGGGAGGAGTGAACTTCATCGTGTAGTAAGACCTTATAAACCCTCCCTGGAGGGGCGGATGACGTATAAGCCCTAACAAAACAATAAAGGAATCAACGGGAATCAAACAATTCCTTTATTGTTTTGTTAGGGCTTATGTGTTCCCTATTATGTCTCTTTAAAGATTTACAGGCATACGTCATCCGCCCCTCCCCTCCAGGGAGGGTTTATAAGGTCTTACTCCACAAGCTACCTCAGCACAAGACTCTTGTTCCAGCCACTTACCCTCAGCGCCACAAGAGGCTTCTCTACACAAAACTTACTACACGATGTTCACTCCTCCCCCTTGAGAAAGCGCGCTGTGACGCGTGAAACGTACGTCGGGGAACGCGTGACGTCATTACGTTGACGTACACGCGGCTTGTGATAGGAGACACGGCTAGCTCCAGATACTCCACGGGGCTCAAGCTGCCGTTACACTAGACGCAGGAGACTGACAATCAGGTCGTATATTACCTCATCGAGTGCTTTTTACACCTTATCCTGCGGTGTTCCAAACTTATTTTGGCAATTTGGTTTATTACCAACATGATTGTGTGGGACTTTGCAGCTTCACAGTCTCGGTATATTTACAGCTGTGTGTTTTGAACAGTACCTGTTCACGTTTTTGTTACGTGACTCCACACATTTGGGGATTTTATCCATGCACTCTTGTGCATTTTTATGGTGTCTCGTCGTTTTTATAGTATTCTATTAAAGTATTTGTTATTTTCATTTGAGTGTGACCTTTTGCGGTTTACCCTATTTAGGGAATAGGTTATTTTGTGGCCTTCTATGATATGACAATACACTCATTTAGTCACATACCTATAGTGCAATAATAGGGGGCTTTATATAATCCTAGCTGATTGTGTGTTAAAATTGTGTTCTTTTTCCTTGCACCAGGTAGACTATTATTTTCAGGTTTCATGTATGTTTGTTTGGTGTAGCGACGTGTCCCCTGTGTATACTAGGAATATAATGATGTCAGAACCACCAACATGTCTTCCATCAATCCTGTTTATTTCCTATTTTGGACCGATTCACATGCCTTAATGCAGGGGAGCTCAACTCTTTCAAGCTTTCATCAACAGGTCAGGTTTTCAGGAGATCCCAGCTTCAGCGCAGGTGGCACAATCAGAGGCTCAGTCATAGACTGAGCCTCTGATTGAGCCACCTGTGCTGCAGTGGGAACTGATTGATCCACCTGTGCTTAAGTGAGGACTGATTGAGTCACCTGTGCTGAAGCTGGGATATCCTGAAAATGACATTTTGGGGGGACTTTAGGACTGGAGTTGAGCTCCCCTGCCTTAATGTTTCAGACGTGTAGCCATGCCTGGTTTTGGCTACCAGTCTACCTCCCTGTCATGTAAGCCCTGGTAACAGTGCAGGCAGTGACAGGACCAATCCTGGGTTTTCCTTACAGAAGCAGCTCCCTTGAGTGACACAGGAAGAGGTGGGATCTAGGTATGTATTGTGCCGAATCCTGTGTTCAGACCTGGTACCTTCTTCCCTTGTACTTATGGGGCTGCACCACTACATTTACTCAGTTTTCTCTACCCTTGAGAGAGACAGGTAACACACGGGTGTCTGCACATTGGCATCCCCTGTTCCTCTTCCCTTTGGGGGAGAGTGAGTGATTACCATTCCCGTGGCCCTGCTCGAGAATCAGGGAAGAGTAAGGACTGCCTCAGATGCCCTTGGTTTGGTGTGTATGTCCAGGGACCATCCAGAGGTTGAAGACTTGTGTGAGCTGTATTGGGCAGACGCCTGTGTTATACTGAGCTTAATCAGAGGAATAAACCGGTTCCAGTTAAATCATACTCCTGCCTAGTGTGCAATCTGTCTGGGGAGAGTGAAGTAGTTCTTCTGCAGGAGATTGCCTTCATACATCTGGAGCCTGCAGCAGATGGAGGTGCTGTGCTGTCAGAGATAGAGACCCATGATGTACTGTCATGATGACCCAGAAGTCTGTCCAGACGTCCCCAATACCACCACCAATACCACCCCCATAGGGTGGGGGAAACACCGCTACACATGCACAAGGTTTCATTAATCAAGGCAGAGGAAACATTTTTGTGTGTGTTCAGTGGCATATCCGTTTTACATACAGTATGTGAACGGGACGGGTACCAGTCCCATGCTTTTTAACGCTGCTGTTCTTGGAATATGACAGTAGATGAGACACCATTGTGTTGGGCTTTATACTTAAACTGTAATCAGGTTTAGCGTTTGGCCTATTGTGCATTCAGATTTTCTGTAACAAGCTTAATAACATTCTTGGCATTGATCCCACTGGACACTTTTGTGATTTGCGATGCTCTAAGTATGTGTATCCTGTCAAGCCAAGTCGTTTTCTAAACTATACGAATCCCGAGGGACCCTTAAATCAAATAGTTGTTTACACTGGAGTAAAGGTTTGTGTCCCTGCAAAATCTGTGCATCTTCTGATCTGTGATTTGCACCAGGGTATAATTTGATGATTTCCTGTGCTGAGCCCTCTAGTTAATTTACGGTTTTATTATTTGAATTTATCTCCTTCCATGGTGTCTAAAACCCTTTAATCGCCTTAGCATCTGATTAGGAAAAAACAGAATAAATAAGATGGAAACCTGTCCAGGATCCTGGTTCCGTAGCATTGTGCCGCTTACTGGGCTTGAATGGCAAGGAACACATCCTGAAGTGCCCTTAAAGTAATTGTTAGAAGAAACCAATTATAACCTCATTCACCAGTCGAAGACGGAAACTGGAGCATCCTAATTAGTTCCTCCCATGTGTTTCTTCTCCTACCAACATACACACGCCAAAATATTTGGCTCAGGGAAACGGTGCATCTGAAAAAAATGTCTGTTTTTGTCCAATTTAAAGACGAGTGCATAGTATTGCTTGCGAATGAGTACAGCCAAGATTTGTAAACCTGGCACAAGCGCCGCTGACGGTATACTAGTTTCTACAAAGAGGAACTGTGCTCAAATTCTCCTACTGCGTTTGGAGACGGATAGGAAAATAGAGGGATAAAGCAATATTACCTCTGCTGGTATTAAAATATTTAACTAAGAGCTTAGGGGGCAAAAGTAGATGTGATGGAGAGATACACTGTAGCTTCAGATACACTGTCACACCTGTACAAAGTTGTGTTGCATTGCTTTATTTAGAAACTTCAGAATGCTCTCCAACTTCGCATTCATATGCTCATTGTGTACTGGCTGTATCTCTGTACACTTACATCTTTCCAGCCACCTTATCCTTAGATAAAATATGTCTTAAAATAGCTTATACATATATATTATTGTACATGCACAATAAAATAAAGAAAAAAGTGCGTGCTCCATAGTGTAAAAAGGTAATTTCATTTAAGCACAAAGCTAAGTATATGTGTGTGTGTGTGTGTGTGTGTACATAGCATGTACATATATATAGCAGTGAATATTTTCCTGAAAGTAATGTTGGAATGCATGATACCGTATATGACCTTTCATGGACAAATTAGTTAAAAATTAGCCTATACAGAGGAGTTGGACATCAATAATTTAACAAAGTGGACTTTGAGGATAAAGTTCTGACAATATTATAATGAATAACTCTTTAGAATTCAACAGAGACACGAGTCTTTCGATTTCATTATGGTCACAAATACAACACTTGAATAGTCACCTTTATTAACTCATGTATTTAATGTTCTGGAAGGTTTGCTTATGTGTTAGTTTTAACTGTTTGCAACACAGTTTTAAACATGTACAGAGAATCACCAGCTATACACTGTCATTAAGTAATATATGATAATAAACGTATATTCAAAATAAGAATGTGTGTGTGAGCACAAAAATGTGTAAAGCCGTGTAGCAAAAGTCTACAAAATATAAGCTATATGTGTGACCTGTCACACCAGTACACAGATCGCAAGTCTTCAGTGTTTGAGAAGCCAGATAATATGTCTGTTTATTTGCAAAGATGAGACTATACAAAGATTATATATACAGAAGCAGCAACTTAATTTCGGGCTATTACTACTCATACACCCATGAATTCCATGTACCACCAAGGGGTTAACTTTTGTTGAAGGTTCATGACGTTTTGGAAGACCTTTTGCTTCTTTAATGGCATAGAATGTTTTGTTGAATTATCATTACCGTGTGCAATTTTATGTTCCCGTTTCTCTGTTTATTTCTGGCATTAAGTGGTCCTCCAGTGATTTTCCACAGCTTAACATTTACCATCCGAAGGAGAGATAACAGACCGTGTGTTCCGGTCATTACTGCACTAAAATATAACTTGGTTGGGAGAAAGCAGAGTCATAAAATACTGTTTGTGTACAAATAGAGCTTTAAAAAAAATGTATATGTGCGGATATCACAATCTTTGTAATAAATCTGGATGTTAGAGGTGGTATTTAAAAGGTGGCCATGTGCAGTCGAGTTCTATTTTGATTATCCGTCTTTGAACCACCTATTTCTGTTGATTATGACCAAGTCCCCTAGGGCAGATGTTCCCAAGTCCAGTCCTCATGGACCACTAACAGTGGTCTCTCTCATTAGCACAGGTGGCCCATTCATTTTGGCTGAACCAGCTGTGCTCAAGCAGGGGATATCCTTAACCTGTACTGTTAGTGGTCCTTGAGGACTGGAGTTGGGAAACACTGTAGTATGGGTGCGATGGTATCCAAACTTAGAAAGGTATCACAAATTCCAGAATATTTATAGGTGATGTTAATATCATATCCTATGCAGCATTCTCCCAAGTACACCTGCGCATCAGGAGGCAACACGTATATATCAACAAGAGGGCCTCCACATAAGTCAGAAAAGCTTGATGAGTAGAGAGAAAGCACTTAACCAAATAATCTATTTGCCAAAAATATATATTGGCCCATAGTGACTAAATGATGATTTATTTGAATGGGAGTTTGGCTGTGCTACTGATGAGCACCCTTTAGTGTTTATGGGCCATTACATGAATAAGCAAAATTCTTTGTATTAAATATTCAATGTAAGTGGCATATGCTGAGCTAGTGAAAAAACGCAACTGAGTAGATAAGAAGGTGGATTGTTGAGTGACAGATCTTCTCGTGTATTCAATTCTGAGGTTCATTTAATAAACAAACACTGCGGCCCTGTAGCCCTAACATATGCAAATGTGGTTACATGTGGCTTTGTTTTGTAACCCAGAGGTGGGTTAGAGGGTGCTGAGTACCGCAGTGCATTCACGGCCTATTGAAATGACGACTGCCCGCAATAAGTTCCTATTACGTGGCAGTGCCTCTGGTTGTATGAGCGCTGCGAGCAGTTCCAGCTCTGTGTGCCGTAATCCAGATGTTGCCCTGTTTACATGAAGTGAATTTGAACTGATGTTCCAGTCTCAGAATAGCAACCTATAACTATTTTTGGGCGAGACTGCTCTCTGCAGGCACTCTGGGACTTTGTACAAGGACTTTGTGTAACCGGCGCGTATTAGATTGCTCTGCTATTTTTTTGTTTTTCTGAATTCTACCGTAGAGATGGCTACGTGGGTAACATATGCTGTTAATTATTTAAAAATAAACCAAATAGGTCATCTTTTATTGCATTGCTTTTCAAGATCTGGTATTCCATCGTTTCTTCATAAAATGCTAGTTTAATTGTTAGGTTACTGATTGAGTAGAATGAATTATTTTAATTAATACAATTATAGCAGCAATGCTACACCCACCCCCCCTTTTTATTTTCTTATTTTATATGTAAAGCATGTGACAATGTCACTTTCTTACCTAAGCTGGCAATCGTTTAGTGCTCCTGTTATCAATCTGTAAAAATCCTGATTGTGTGCCTAACGAAATGGCCGCCATCTTACTTTGTGCTGCAGTCTGTGAAATGCTGCAGCTGATACAGTATGTAACATTATATTATGAAGTGTAACACATTGTTACAGCTTTCAGAGTAATAGACAGTCTGCTGTTTGGAACACAGCAACAGATCTGTTTGTGATACTTTGTTGCCAAAGGGTAGAGCTCAAAAAGGTGTGCGTGTGTGAGAGAGCCGGTTTCAAAATAGGAAGTGGACATGACTGTCTAAATGGTTGCTTTAGTAACCAAAGGATGATCCATACAATAAAAAAATCATTACAAAATGGCATTAGGAGTTACCAAAAAAATGCAGACCGTATTATCTAATACTCGAGAATTGATTTATTTAAAAAAATAAAACATACTGTATAGGATTGTTCATGTTTCTCTGGTGTCTGTAAGGCTGCGGCCCCGGTGCAGCGACGCACATTCATGCTTGAGAGCCGCGACGTTCACCAACTCTCTGAGCATGAGCGCTAGCCTGTCCTGCAAGAATTTGTGGCACATAAGGGAGGGGGCGTGGCATTGCCTGGATCGGTGTGTGTGTGTGTGTGCACGCATTGACGGGTGCTGATTCGTTGTTGAATGGTCATGTGACCCGTAAGCGCGCTTGGAAATCAATTTTCCCTGTCTCCCAAGCGCTGAGCATTGCTAAGCGTGCGCGCGTACGCACACGTGGTGTGGCATGCGCATCGAATAACATTGATTCGATCGCGCCATGCGCGCGTCACCGGCACTATAAGCGTAGCATTATGGTGACAACAGATGGCTAAAAACAATTGAGCTGTGTAGTAGATTTGCATATACTTGGGAAAGCAATGTTTGCATACGTTTAGCCACATTACAAACCTTGGCGTAGCGTACACTTCTACAGAATAAATACCGAACAGAAAGTGCTTAAAGCTTCTTACTCATCTACTAGTGGTTTAGTGCCTACAAAGTAAACCTAAGAAAAACAAGATTGTTCAGTGTGTGGTGTTTAATTTGGGTCAAAAAATAATTTGTCTTGGCCTAATTTAGCACAGGTTGAAACAAAGTACAAGCTTAAGGAGGAGAACCCGCTTCTCATAATATGTTTCTTTTTACAGGCCCCGGTGAAGGTTTGGGGAAAATAATTCAGCGATTTCCGCAGAAGGATTGGAGTGAAACCCCTTTCCCCCAAGGAATAGAGCTGGTATGTATAAAACATTTATTACGCAACGCGGTATTAAGAAGAACTAGAACTGGTTTGCATACAATATGTCATAAGTTAATCAAGTGATAAATCAAATAACAGTAAAATTGTCGTCTTGTGCCTCTTTAAAGGCTTTCCAAGTCTACCAGAAACATGAATATGTATTTTTTTTGTTTGTCATGGTATTTTTTCACTTACGTTTTTGGTACTGTCTTTTCTGTTTAGTGTCATGCACATAAGTGGTACATTTCTAAACTTCTTAAGAAGTTAGAGGTTGATTGATTTATGATTCTTGAAAAATAATTTTAAAAGCATTGCCGGAAACCGTTATGCCAACATGCCTTTTTGCTTTATTTAACAAATGGGTTTTTAGCATTGGTTTATACCCCCTGGGAAATCGCCTTAGAAGAGATCTACCTTCCAATACGTAAAGTAAACCATTGATTAAACCAGCATGTTATGTCTGGGACACCTATTTAAAAATGAACATGTTGTACAAAACAATACTTGAGTGAGAATGTTAACCATTTTAGAGCTACCGAGACAGGTATTAAATACTGCATTAAGATAAAACACTTGCGGGTATTATTCATTAAACTTGCATAGTGCCGGACGGAGCACTATCCCATTCAATGGAAGTCTCCCAGATTGACACTATCGCAGTTGAATGACAAACCCCCTTAGACTAACACGCTTGTTTTTGGTGAGGAACCAGATATTTGAATGATGTGAACACATTTTGACTTGTGCTAAGGCCGAGGCTTAGGACAAGTTATCCATGGAATCCTGCTGTGGAGTAGAAGCATTTTTGTGGTCATTACTGTAGGAACGTTTGGTATCTGTTCAATGGCATAATTTGCTAAACAACTGTTTAACTGCTGTTTCAAATCAGCAACAGCCTGTTAAAAAGAGATTGGGGACATTGATGCAAAATACATGTCCTTGCCATCCATTTGTTTTAAACGTGGAATGTTTCCAAGTTGACGACCTCTATTGATTGCTAAATAGTGGAAATGTCCAACATAATGGAAACGGGAGAAGATATAATACAAGGTTACATAACACTTCAGTGGCCAATGCATTGCTTTTAAACGGTACCATTTTCTACGGTATGTTACTGATGTCTAGTTTTCTACACAGTGATTCCGATGAGGAGTATTACACCCACTTTATTTTTTGTTTTATGTCTGTGGTTGTGTGTTTTAGAGGAGAGTCCGTTGCCAAGATGAAACTGTTTAGGGGTTGACATGTTTTTGTAATAGACTGAATGATATCCACAATGAAATGTGACATGTAATACATCTATTTCTGTAAGGAAAGTGGTTTAAAGTGAAGTTTGATAACTGCTTGGGGCTTTTTTGTGGCGCTTTGATTTAATCTTGTTGTTGGTCATATGTTCAATTCTTTTTATTGCTAGGAACTCAAATAATTTGCCCTACTATGAACTTGAGCAGTGATTGTGTTATCTGTTGGCACAATGAATCCATTTCTCAGCATGAAGTGGATTTATGTTTGTTCTGGGTTATAAAATTTGTAGTGTCTGAGCTGGTCAAAACTTGAACTGAAAACATTTCTATCCAAATATGACTTTTACCCCCTTTAGTGGAGTTGCTACTAACAGACAGGAGGTTATTCAGCTTATGTAAGTTATAGCTTTGTTCTGGTAATTACGTTGGCATTCAATAAACCATCAAATGAGTGTAATTCTGAAAGTACTGTAGTCTGTAGATCAGCCATAAATATACATGGGATTAATGACCTGTGAAGCAACTTTCAGATACATACATATGACTGAAATGGTGAATCCACAAAACCGGTTTTATGGCGGTATTAAATATATCACGGTCATTAGGTTAAATTGGTCCGGTGTGGGACAACACTAGAGTCGTGCTGATAGTAAGTGAAGTGACATTTGATGGGGGGTTTTTTTTTGTGAGCAATTTTGCAATAACGACGAGCCTCGTAAACCAAATTTACTCCGTGTACTGCTGTTTCAGATCCGTGACCGCATAGTATAAAGATTGTGGAAACATTTATATAAAATAAATGTCTTTGCCATCCAGTTTTTTTTTTGACGTGGAATGCTTCGAGGTTGATAACATTTATTGTTTGCAAAATAGTGGACGTTTCTGACATAATGGAAAATGGAGAAGATGGAATACAAGGTTACACAACTCGTCAGCTGGCAATACATTGCTTTAAAAGCAGCAGTCCAAGCTGCTGTTAAAAAATTAATAAATAAAAACGTACCCTTTAATATGTGCATCAAAATAATCCACACAATGATAAGTAATTAGCTAAGTTGCCCATCGATCCGTTCTCCTGTGATCGATCGGCGAAGATTTGGCTCGGGGTTCACTAAATGGCCGTCGGTGCAGCAGAAGAGGACCAAAGATGCAAAGTTCTGTGGGGAAGGTCATGTGACAAGGCAGTCACTAGATACAATTGGTGCACTGCTAGAGAGAGGGCAGGGCTCAAAAAGGGGTATGCCAGAGCCTGTTTCAAAAGAGGAAGGGGATGTGACTTTGTAAATGGTTGCTATATAAACAGAAAATGCTTGTTACCTTGTAATACATTAAAAATGTCACTCAGAGTTGTTTAAAACAAATGCTACAAGTATTTTCTCATAGTACATAACTGATTTATTTAAAAAAAAAAAACATGTAGGGTATTGCTTGGTCTGGAGCTTTATAATTAACTGCCAGTTTCGCTAAATTGTACTGCAAATTGGTAAAGCTAAGAGCAATATACACTTTTGTGAAAATGTGAAATTGAAGAGAAAACCGTGAAAAATTCCATTTCATTCACACACCTCTAGACTGCACCTTTAACAGTTCTAAAGGTATCTTGTATGTAATTTGGTTGATTATTCAAACATATTTTCATGAATTCTTTCTAATTGAATTTGTGTTATTAAATTCTCAAAGTATTGCTTTTGCAGCTTTTTAAATGGTGACTTTTAAAACCTTTTCTGTAACAAGAGTTTGGACGCTATTCATAGCAGGTGAACTATAAAACATAACGCATTTCAACAATAATTTGACTGTCATTAAGTTATTTATCGGAGAATGATTTGGCAAAGTTTAAGGTAGGAAGGAAAGGTATACAGAGATATACCAAATAAGTAAACATGGGAAAGATGTTGATCCAGGGAGTCATCCGATTTGCCAATTCTTGGAGTCAGGAAGGAATTTGAGATATCATTAGATGATATTTTACTTGGGTTGTTTATTTGCCTTCCTCTGGATCAATATACTGTAAGTACAGATATAGGATAAAGTATCTGTCTAAATTTAGCATAGGTTGTACTTGATGGATGTATGTCTTTTTTCAACCTCATCTACTATGTAACTGTATAACTATATAAGGTATGGCCGGTTGGTAACGGGACTATCTTTGAAGTGGGAAAACATGGTTCAAAGTAGAGCAGCTTCTTGTACCCATACTGTACACATGGTGAGCATCTGCATTTGAAAGTTATTATAGTCACTGCAAAAAAGCTGCTCTTTTTTCTTAACTGGCTGATACAGTACAGTATATAATTGCCGATTGTTTAACGGAAACATAATTCATTCTGCAAAAGACTTCATTAAAGTAGCCGGGCGTGCTGGATTTCCCCCCTGCAATAGTAAGCGGTACTAATAAGAATGAATAACATATATATATGTATATGTGTATATATATATATATATGTATATATATTTAAAAAATATATATATATATATATACACATATATATCTTAATATATAAAATCGAAAGGTTAGTGCTAGCTGCGGTGAATCTGATTGGTCCTCAGCTTCTGGCCAATCGGATTGGTGGCTCTGACGTCACCCAACTGCCACTCTCTTCCCCCTCGGACACACACACACACACACACACACACTGTCCTCTCCCCCCCCCCCCATCACACTCACCCTCACGTGCGCCGCCCTGCACCGGCTCCCGGACGGAGGGGAAGCGCGGCGCGGTTCTCCTGCCCCAACCGCCAACGCTCACTTCTCTCCCTCCCCGGCGCTCACTTCCCTCCCTCCCCGGCGCTCACTTCCCTCCCTCCCCGGCGCTCACTTCCCTCCCTCCCCCTCCCTTCCCCCCCACCCCGCACCCTCCTATACCGCTCCCCGGTGTCTCTCCCTCTCCCTTTGTTCCTCTCACTCCAAAGCCAGCTCTGCACGTTCGCACCGGCACATAGCCTCCTCTCACTATTTAATCATCGGCTCCGGTTCAAACTGCGTCACTAGGAGATGTGGGGTTTTTTTTCCCCCCGCCTTTTTGTGTGCTGAGGTGATCAGGAAAATGGCGCCGGAGTGGGTAAGATGGCGGCGCACAGCGGACAGGCGGGGGGTGGTATTCAGTCAGGAGAGGTGGTATATATGTAGCCAAGTGCCACTGGCTATAGCCTTTTACTGGCCTCAACACTATGTCCTGATAGGAACAGGCAGTGTTGGTGTTAAACTCCTGCGCAGGCCTAGCCTGCAGTTGCAGCCTGGATCGGTACTATGTTGCTTATCCAGGGGCAGGCCTAAACTGGCAGTTGGAGTATCATACCTGAGGAGGGTACTGACTGGGTCACATGTATATGGTGTGATGCCTGTCAGTACCTGGACCTGCCCTGTTATGGGGCGGGGTTACAAGCCCTTCCCCCCGGGTATAAAAGCTGACACTCCACCAAGTTGAGTTGGTTGATTATGGGATAATGTGATACCCTTTCCACTACAAGAGGGTCAAGGAGATTGGGAGGGGCTCTGGGGAATATTGCCTGTGGGGAGCATCCTGCATCCAGTAGGATCCTCATGGGATTTAGGCGCTGCACAGTAAAGAGACGGAGAAAGCCTGCCCTGTTGCTGCTCCCAAACTAGAACTGCGGTCCCACTCAGACCTCCTGAACCAGCAGGTGAGCTACAGCACGGGACAACACCCATGTAGTGGCCAGATCTTCCGTGGCAGGGGGGAACAGGTGCTACATATACATTTCCTTTAATATACATATTTATGAGGTTATTTTGTAACCACCAAATTCTCACGGGTTATAAAATGACTTTTATCCAGCTGGTCTGCCAAGTATTCAAAGTTTTCACATAATCTTATTGGAACCTTTTGTTTGCAGCTAAAAACACAGATTCGGTAACAGATGAACGCACATCTGAAGCAAAGATCACAGGTAGAAATTTGTTGTGTGCCTACGTGCATGAAGGTGCATGTTCGCGGGGGTTCAGGCCTATTGAAATGAGCCTTATTGCCAAGTCATCTACAGCAGCGGTGCGCAAACTGGGGGGGGGGGGGGGCGCGAGACTTTTGGGGAGAGGGGGGGGCACGGCTCACTTACCCGGGTGCACTGGTCTCCATGTCAACGCGGCGTCAAATGACGTCGCAGGGCCATGTGACGTGAGGTGACATGACCCCGCGACATCATTTAACGCCCGTTGCCATGGGGACGCGGCGTCAAATGACGCTGTGGATCATGTGACGTTACGTCACATGACCCAAAGGAGTGGCGTGACACAGGGGGAGAGCAGGTGGGGGGGGGGGTGCAGCGCAGGAAGTTTGCGCACCCCTGATCTACAGCATGCCAGAGCCTTTTCAAAGATCCACACGTTCCTGCAGTTGTAGAAATGATGAAGCTAGTTTCCCCTGTAAAGTTTGAAGTCAATCCTATATAAGACACATACTAAGGCAGCATCCGGCGCTAGAAAACACCTTCCAGCCCATTCAAGTCAGTTAGCTGTAAGGTGTGCCCCAGCACCAGAAAATGTCTTATGTCAGAAGATTGCTTAGTCTTATGGCAGAAGATGTCCCCATCTTTTCATTTTATTTTTTTATCAGTGGAACTGGAGAATTAGTTGTATTGATCACTTATTTTTTCTGTTATCCCGGAGTTGAAGAAAAGATCATAAACTCTCAAGAGTAACAAAAGAAATGTGTATGAAGCTTTGGGGGATTTCCTATTTCGAAACAAAACTTGAAATCTCAGTATCTCAACCCAAGTACGATACTTCATTGTTATCTGATGTTTGTATCCAGGCTGTATAATTGATTGCTCTGGTGATCTTGCTCTGCTGTGATTGATGGGATGTGGGTTTTTTTTTAATCAGGATTGAACATGATCTGCATTGTGTGTTCTAGTACCTCTAGGTCATTATACAGCAGCAGATCTGTGTGAACCTACAGAAGCTTTCTTTTTTTTTTTTTTTTCAAACATTTTTATTGGGTAAATAAACAGTCACATATCATGCAAGTATCATTGTTTACATCCCAATACATTACACCATTTTCAAGTTTTTGTGGAAGAAGGGCAAAGCAGGTTGCCCAAAAAGAGCGCTTCCCAGAGAGGGGGAAGCTTAGTTTAGTTCCAAAGTGGGGGGAAAGATGACAAAGAACATGTCGTTGGGGTGGGGTGGAGGGGAGGGGGGGGGGGAGGGGGTGTATTTTACAGAAGCTTTCTTAATCTATTGTTATCTGTCATTTAAATTGAATAAACATTTGAATATCCAATAAAGCCATAGTGGTTACAAGCAGTAGTAGGAAATCAAAACTGCTAAACTTCCTTTAATTCATTGCTAGAATTTTCCTGGGGAACAAGATGAAAACGGAAACTCTTGAACAATAGTTTCTTTTTCCCCAGAGTGCATTTCTGTCTCTTTACTTTTTTCATGATCTATCTTGCATTTATTTTGCATCAAAATGAAACATATCACTTTTTCCTCGCCAAATCGTTGAATATCATCCCAAAACAAACTTTCATTGTAAATAAAGATCATTGTGTTCTTGGTATGTTATTTCTAAAACATTTATGAAAATTGGCTTTAACTTTTGTGTTTTGGTACTTAATGACTCTTCTATAACCAAGCACTGAGAAATCATTTGGAAATAATATATATTCAAAATGGTATACTGCAATTTTATATATATACGTTGGGAGCCTTTCTGATGACATCACTTTGGGGGGGAGAAAAGTGTTGTACACACTGCAAAGTACAAAAAAAATGTAGCTTTTTAGCCAAACCTTTGGGATAAAATTGTTTTGACACCAACATAAGCAGTTAAGGCTAAGTTCTAAGTCAATCCTTCGAAAAGTCAGCGTTTTTAGCAACTTTTGAAAAATATCAATCTGTTAATTTTGAATGTTTTATAGCAGTATTTCTCCTACATAGACGATAACAATGTGCCACCAGGATCAAGAAAAATCAATTAATGTTTTCACTGCCGGCATCTTTGAAGTTCGTTTTGTCAAAGGTACAGCGTTCCGTTGAGTTTGCAGCCGTATATAATGAACTTCATGGGAGGCTATTGGCGCCAATACATTGAAATGGGTCCAAAAGAGTAGGAAGCTTAATTTATCATACATTCAAAACCATACTATCACAAGGATGGCAAATGTAAGAAAGTTGGATATTTGCTTCAGGCGTCCTATCAACATATGGCTTCTGCATGGACTGCTTAACTTAAAACCAAAACATGGGATAGAGCAGGGGTGGACTACTCCAGTCCTCAAGTGCCACCAACAGGTTGGATTTTCAGGATATCCCTGGGTCAGCACAGGTGGCTCAATGAGTCCATGCTTCAGCACAGGTGAAGAGGCTCAGTCTTCGCTTATAAGTTTTGAGAAAAGTAGGTTTCAGAACACTGATTCACATTCTGCATTTCAATGAATTTGTGTTATCTTATTTTTTTTTTACTTTTTTCTATTGAAGAGTTAATTTAATTAACCCCACTCATATATTGTAAAAGGGACATTTAAATAAAAAATTCCACCCACTGATTCAGCTTCCTGTTTATCTGTGTGTACAATGTTTTCTGGGTGAAAGATTGATTCCCATGTTTGGTGGAAAAATCCCCTTTGATAATGAACGTGCTTCCTGGAAAATAACGATAAATAACATTTCCATACAATCGCAAACACCAAATGTTCCTTTCTTTAGATAAATTAGATATTTAAATTAGAAAAAAAAAACCGCACATATTGCGGGCCACTTCAATTTTAATCATTTGCAGGACCACCATAATTATACATTGCTCTATTAATCAATAAATGTGTGTGTGTGTGTGTGTATATATAGATATAGATATATATATATATATATATATATATATATATAGATATATATACACACACACACACACATACACACTGGTGTGAAAAAGAAAGTACACACTCTTTGAATTCCATGGTTTTACATATCAGGACATGATAACAATCATCTGTTCCTTAGCAGGTCTAAAAATTAGGTAAATACAACCTCAGATGATCAACAACACATGACATATTACACCGTGTCATGATTTATTTAACAAAATTAAAGCCAGAGTGGAGAAGCCATGTGTGAAAAACTAAGTATACCTTATGATTCGATAGCTTGTAGGACCACCTTTAGCAGCAATAACTTGAAGTAATCGTTTTCGGTATGATTTTATCAGTCTCTCACATCGCTGTAGAGGAATTTTGGCCCACTCTTCTTTATAACGTTGCTTCAGTTCATTGAGGTTTGTGGGCATTTGTTTATGCACAGCTCTCTTAAGGTCCAGCCACAGCATTTCAATCGGGTTGAGGTCTGGACTTTGACTGGGCCATTGCAACACCTTGATTCTTTTCTTTTTCTGCAATTCTGTTGTAGATTTGCTGGTATGCTTGTGATCATTGTCCTGTTGCATGACCCAATTTCGGTCAAGCTTTAGCTGTCGGACAGATGGCCTCACATTTGACTCTAGAATACTTTGGTATACAGAGGAGTTCATGGTCGACTCAATGACTGCAAGGTTCCCAGGTCCTGTGGCTGCAAAACAAGCCCAAATCATCACCCCTCGACCACCGTGCTTGACAGTTGGTATGAGGTGTTTGTGCAGTTATGCTGTGATTGGTTTTCGCCAAGTATGGAGCTGTGCATTATGGCCAAACATCTTCACTTTGGTCTCGTCTGTCCAAAGGACCTTGTTCCAGAAGTCTTGTGGTTTGTTCAGATGCAACTTTGCAAACCTAAGCTGTGCTGCCATGTTATTTTTAAAGAGAAGAGACTTTCTACTGGCAACCCTTCCAAACAAACCATACTTGTTCTGTCTTTTTCTAATTGTACTGTCATGAACTTTAACATTTAACATGCTAACTGAGGCCTGTAGAGTCTGAGATGTAACTCTTGTTTTTTTTTTTTTTCAATTTCTCTGAGCATTGCACGTTCTGACCTTGGGGTGAATTTGCTGGGACGTCCACTCCTGGGAAGATTGGCAACTGTCTTGAATGCTTTCCACTTTTGAATAATCTTTCTCACTGTAGAATGATGGACTTTAAATTGTTTGGGAATGGCCTTATAACCCTTCCCATGTTGATGGGCATCAACAATTGCTTCTCTAAGATCATTACTGATGTCTTTCCTCCTTGGCATTGTGTTAACACACACCTGAATGCTCCAGACCAGCAAACTGCTAAAACGTAGGGTTTTATAGAGGTGGTCACACTTGCTGATGATCAATTAATCAAGGGCATTTGATTAGCAGCACCTGTCTGCTACTTAGCATCTTAATTCCTATTTATTTATTTATAAAATGTTTTACCAGGAAGTAATACATTGAGAGTTACCTCTCGTTTTCAAGTATGTCCTGGGCATAGAGTTAAGACAACTAATACATGGCTACAAACACAGTTGCATAAATGAACAGCGTATACATTATATACAAGAAATTGCATGCACAGTTAAAGAAAATATATATTATAGGCTTATGAAACAGTTACAAACCAGATTAAAATGTGAGACAGCCTTAGTTTTGAAAGAACTTAAACTGGTGGTGGATGTGAGTCTCTCTGGTAGGTTGTTCCAGTTTTGGGGTGCGCAGTAAGAGAAGGAGGAGTGGCCAGATACTTTGTTGAGCCTTGGGACCATGAACAGTCTTTTGGAGTCTGATCTCAGATGTGCTGCATGTGGTAGGGGTGAGGAGCTTGTTCAGATAGATGGGTAGCTTGCCCAGAAAGTATTTGAAGACAGGAAAGGTGAACTTTGCGAACCAATAAGGGTGTACTTAGTTTTTCACACACAGCTTCTCTATCTTGGCTTTATTTTTGTTAAATAAATCATGACACAGTGTAATATGTCATGTGTTTTTGTTCATCTGAGGTTGTATTTACCTAATTTTTAGACCTGCTAAGGAACAGATGATTGGTATTATGTCCTGATATGTTAAACCATAGAATTCAAAGAGGGTGTACTTTCTTTTTCACACAACTGTATATGTATAACCCAGGGGTGCACAAACTATAGGCGCTGTGCCCCCCCGGTGCTCGCACCCCCTTACCTTGTTTTCCAGCGTCAAATGACGCCGCAGGGTCATGTGATGTCATGGCGTGACGCAACGATGCCGCGTTACCATGGCGACGTCACGTCACATGGTCCCGCAGTGTCATTTGACGCCGCGTTGTCATGGCGACGCATCACCACACTTCCCAACACTGGTAAATTGAGTTGCAGAGGCCTCACGCGATCCTCGGCATTAAATTAAATGCCTTGGGGAAGAGCGCAGGGTCTCTGCAACCACCCGCGCCCCCACAGGAAAATCTCGGGGAGCGCGCCCTAAAGTCTGCGCAACCCTGGTATAACCTATAGTAATGCAATACCTGAACTACAGTCTATATAAAATTCACCCTTTACTAGTAAAATATGAAATGCAGAGACAACAGGAGACTTCTAAAGTGAATTTGAGAAGGTTTTAGAGGTAGCACTACTAACATCTTTGAGTTCCACACTTGGAGAACCACTCATGTGATGCTTTTCCAACTTATGTCGTAACAGCAGTCGTGTTGCCGTCTGAACAGAAGAGTAAATAGTATAGCTAAGCGGCTTCTGGATTTACTTAACTTGTGTGTCAACTAATGAATGGGTAACCCACTCATACGAAGAAATGAAACTATCGGAGAAGCTGTCTCTTCATTGAATGGAGCATAATTTCCTTTTTCTGTAGACAAATTCAAAGCCTGTGTCGCTTTAATTTTTATACATGCATACATATGTAACCCTGTTTCCCCCACCCAATCTCACATAGGGTCTATCTTGGGGAAAACTGCTCTGGTTACTCATAATGGTGTGGTTCAAACCTGCTAGTAACAGGGGGCCCTGGGTCTTCCGCCTGGTGTTATGGGGAAAGGTCAGGACAGGCTTCTGGGGTATTGCCCGAATCGTACTCACGGTGACAGTGCCTCCATCTCTTGCAGCCTCCAGATGTGTGGGGAGAAATCTCTGCAGGAGAACTACCTCTTCTTCTCCCTGATAGATTTCAGTCTCAGGCAAGAAGTATATGAAACACAGGTTTCTTTATTCATTCTTTATTCAGCACAGCAGTCAGTTGTCAGCTTTACAGGGCTTCCACCCTCAGCATGTCCCTGGACCTCACTCCCAGCCACTGGCCACCAGGAGCGGTCCCAGCTCTTCCCTTATCCCCTGATGGAATAAGAGGAAACGGTTTCCCTCTGCTCCCCTAAGGGAGGGCTTCAAACTGCCAGAGCCCTGACAGCTTGGTTAGGGTAAACCTGTCTCTCTCAATGTTAGAGACAACTCACTAAATACAGGAAGGATAGTGCCTTAAGTACAGATCCAGTTGGAACCACCCCTGTAATTGGACACAAGACCTGATTGCACTACCTTCTCTGACTCACTGCACTGCAAGGTGTGGGGGAAAACCCATGATTACTCCTGGCAACCTACCCTTACTAGGGATTACTGCCAGGAGGAGGGCAGACCTATAGCCCAAAACCAATCAGGGCTACACATACATACATAACCAAAATCAAAAGACCAGGGAAGGCGATACAGCACTACAGGGTAGAGGAAAAAGGTAATTTAATCCATCTCTGGGCCCCTCAGGGAGGTCCATCTGAGATGGCTCCAAAACGTTGGATACCTTAGAATATGGATTTTCATCTACCTGTAGGACTGTGTCTCCTTCCCTCGTCTTTTGATTTTGGTGAAGTGTCTTTTTTATATACTATTTATGACTCGTGTACTTGCGAATGGTGGGCTAATTGTTTGTATATATGGTGTGCTTTCGCTTCCCTTTTTTATATACCGGTATGTACACGCACACGCACACGCACACACACACCACCTCCCCCCCCCTATATTTTGGGGCACACACTTACATTGTATAAACCAGACTACTGGAGAGGGTGCTGCTATCAAAGTACCTACTGTATAAGGAACGGTACAAAAATCTTGATAAAGGCTCCCGTGGGTAGCCGAAACGTTGGGCTAATGAGAGAGATTTTTTTTTTGCATATTTTTTCTGTGCCTATCCATTTGTTATTATACTTTTTATATATTGATATATAATCAATTTGTTAGTATATGATATGATATTATTTGTGTTCATTTTTTAAAGGCAAAAATCTGTAGCCACATACAGTACTTACTGTTTTTGTATCCTTAAGCAGTAAGCTTATACAATTCTGTATATACTGTAATAATTTATCGCACTCTTGTTTACAAAATATACATGTTCAACATACTGTATAAGCAGAAATAATTTAATAAAGTATTACTTTTGCCAGTAGAGGTGTGTATGTATCTCCTATTTTATCTATCAAATAATTTTTCATTTCAGCAATTTTATCTAAGCATATAAATGCCTGGTACACACAATCAGATATAAATCCACACAATGATTACAAATTGCAAGACTGTGTAGTTGACATTCAGATGTCTGCATAGTGTCCGAGTTAACTGTAAAATTGCACAGAAGCTTCAGATGTTTATTTTTCTGTGAACTGAAACTGGATATAGAAAAAAAGTTACTGGAATTCTTGGAGTGAAAGGTCTTTTGTGTTGCTTCTCTCACCATAGGGGGTTTTATTGTCTGCATTTAAATACATATATACATTTTTTTTTTAAATAAAGCCCAGGATAAAGGAATGTTACTACTGCTTTATACACCGCTTAAATTAAATTGCCGAGATGGAAAAGTTGGGTGCTCAATGACATCATGGTACTCTTGTGGCCCTTCTACTCTTAAATTATTTTCTGATCCAGACCCTTTGGGAAACTGGTTGAAGAGCCTTGTTGTAGACCATCTAAGTGGATGAGTTATGTGCATTATAGCTTTGAACCACTAACCAAATATGGACCTACGTGTCTACTATACCAGTGTTGCTCAACTCCAATCCTCAAGCCTCCCACAGGTTGCTCAATCAGTCCCTGCATCAGCACAGGTTGCTCCTTCAGAGGCTCAGTCTGTGACCGAGTCTCTGATTGAGCCACCTTTGCTGCAGCTTGGATGTCCTGAAAATCTGACCTGTTAAAGAGGCGTAAGGACTGGAGTTAAGCACCCCTGTGTACTATACCATGGTAATAACCAATAGAAATATTCCCTCGTGCAGTCTTGACTATTTTATTGGTGCTTTGAGTGCATTCAATTGCAATAGGGATGGGCAATATTTGTCCGGGGATTTAAATGTTTCAGGTCTCCAAATCCTGCAGTTTGTTCTCGTAGGCGATGAAGCATTGGGAATTGGAAGTATATAAGGGTACTCACTATGCTATGGTTTCATCAAGAAGGCGCCAGACATGAACTTGCGGTTCAGAGGGCCAATTTTGAAATCCCAACAATTCTGCCAGAATGGCCTGTGTCTCCTAGCAAGAGCGTTGTTGTCCTTTTGAAGTCCCAGTGGCAGACATTCAGGAATTCAGGGCATTTTTGAAAAGCTAATATTTATTGTACATTTTGTCTTTTGTCTGACTATTTGATTCATTAGGTGTACTTCCTGTTTTACTTTAGATATCACTACAATGTTTTCTTGCAGCCTCACTGCGGCACGATGTGTTTTTTTCGACAGATCTTGTCTATTGTGCCGGACCCACGAAAATATTTTGACTGTTCTCTGTTTACTGGAATCTAACTCCCTTCCTTTTATCAGTTTATACCAGTGTTGGGTTCTTTCCACTCTACTCAACTTCCTATTAAATAACCCTATTTTATCTTTATACGTCTCGCGATCAGCTCCAAATATATTACATTGCAACTGGTCATTCGCTGTCATGCAGTTTTTCAGTGGCTTGTCACTTCATTTATGCAATTCTGTATTTTGCCACGTTGCATACATTTTTATGAATTGCATTTTTAGACCCCTTTATTTTGTTTAACCCTTTGGGTGCCCTGAAACGTAACTACTACTTCATGGGGCTTTGGCACCCCAGGGGGCTAATTCATAAAATGCCTGCTTCTTTTTCTATGGGATGTTGCATCCAGTGCCGTGACTGAGCCATCCTGTGATATGTGGTAGAACGATTGTTTCATCGCCGTCGGGAGGGACCAAGGCACTCTGGTACTGCAGTCACCCCCCCCCCCCCCCCCCGCACTCAAAGGGTCTTACGGGGTTGCTCCATCTACTCGTTTATTTTTTAATAAGGAGGAGGGGGAAACAAATGCTATCCGGGGCTGAACCGTGGTCATTTCAACTCCGGGGACCCCTTGGTTTGTGAGATACTTGCCTCAGAAGCTGCACTCCAGTACCATCCCCTGCAGGGGAAACCAAATGGAGCTTTAAATCTCCCAGGGCACACTGGCCAATAGGAAACCTCGACGTCATCCATTGGGGCTTCCTGTGTGCTGCAGGAGACTTAAGAACCAGGAAGTAACCAGGGGAACCCAATTACTGATACAAGTATCTCGAGAACCAGGGTTTTTATTTTCAATATATATAACATCAAAATGTATCTTCTAATTACGTGTTATTCACAGCTGCCTCAACTTTCATCTTGCTTCACTGAAAAATGTTTTTAGGCAAAAGGATGTTCATTTTAGAGTCCTATATATGTAAAATGACCAACGCTGTAAATTGTGTCAGGGATATGAACATCAAAATGTTATGAAGCCGTGTATAGAATTATACTAAGTAAAAAGACCCCCTTGGCAATGGAGGGGTTAATATAATTTATGATTTAAATCCGGAGGAGTTAATAGAGCTATAGAAGTGGCCCACGTGGCAGTTTCTAAGATAATATACGACTCCTGCTAAATATAATGGTTAGCCCAAGCCGCAGCCAGTTAGGACCTTCTCACTAGATCACACACACCTTTTATGGATCTGAAGCAAAAAGGGACTCACCGCGGGTGCTCATTTGCATGTCAGTACCCAGAATCCTTGGCTGCAGTGGAAGCAGTGTATGCTAAGAGATAATGGGAAAAGACAGGGTTCCAGGCCAGTCTGAGACATGAATGTGCTCACAAGTGGTATTATTTATTTGAAGGTGATTTTTTTCACTTTTTTTGTTTTTAAATCGACCCTAACTTATTTAATGCGTGGCTCATACCTTTCATATAATTGTGAATGACGTCATGGGTGTCACTTTGGTTTGCCACTTGTTATGTAATAAGATGGCTGGTAGGTTAAAGCTAAACTGTATAATCTGCTTTCCCAAAGTCTGCAGTTCATGCCTTTTCTGCTATTTAATGGAGGTTTTTTTATACACTGAATATTTTAATTTAATTGTGCTCTAGAGATTTTTAGATCTCTTATCTACCTTATCCTTTATATTAAAAAGTGGTCGATTTCGTCCGGAAATCCCCTTTGCAGTTGGCAGGGATATCAGTCCAGAAACTGCCCAAACGGCTGTTTAGAACTATATAGAATTGCCCCTGCAGTCCCAGATCCACATAAGGGTGCTAAACTTTAGCACACCTTTACACACATTAGCGTGCAAAATGACAGCTATTTTATCATAGTGACGGTTTTGTCTTTGATCAATTAAAACGTAGGGAATTTGTAATGAGAGAGGAAAAAAAGAAAACCTTGCTGGATATTGGAGAGAAGGGAAGCAGGCACACGGGCTTATGCAAAACTATTTAATGTGCCACAAAAAGATCCAACGTTTCGGCAGAATCTCACTGCCTTCATCAAGGAGAGGCCCTGCTTCCCTTCTCTTCACTGTATTTCCCTGGGATGTCTGGACCTCCCTGGACCCAGTGCACCGGCAGATAAATACCCCCCTCCAGCACCATATTACAATGTGCATGTACTCCTCTCTGTGACTGGATATTGGAGGGCTCGAGATATCCTGTGTTTACCCTGCAGTTTTCTTTTGGGAATTCTTTGATGTACAAGATAAATAACATTTCTGTTCTGGTGTCTGGCTTCGTGTTTTTTTTCTTTCTGTGTACATGGATGTTAAATGACTCATGTTGTAACAAATGGGAAATAAAAACAGGTGGCTGAATCATTGTTTTCTCAGTGGAGTTGTTTGTTTAATTCCTTCATCATTTTCTACGTCCTCATTGAAAACATTGCTCCCATTTATAGGACCCGCCGTGTGTTTCCTGGTTTGAACTGCGTAGATAAGATCAGTGTCCTAAAACAATTGAAATGAAAGCCATCAGTGCTTTATTAAAAGGGGGCCGTTTGCACAGGTGTTCCCCTGAAAAATTGTAGAGAGGGTTATTCTGAAATGTAATAATTATGAAAATATATACGCTGGAAACTGTTCCCAACTCATTACATGTGGTCCTGGCTATAAGTCGGCCGGTTATCCGTCGAACAGATTATCCGGCGTCTTAAAATGCATTCCACTGAACGCATTATCCAATGTTGGAACAGATTATCCGACGATCACAGCCACAGTTTAACATTGGATCCGCAGTCCTAAGGCGGTTTGCGGGACGGATTCCGGCGGATAAGCGAGGACAGCCTGTATTTTTATTTCATTGCTATATAGCAGGAGTGAGCTCTGATTGAGCCACCTGTGCTGAAGCAGGGATATTCTTAAAACTTGACCTGTTGGTGGCCCTTAAGGACTGGAGTTGGCCGCCCCTGCTGTATAGCCTTCAATTCCTAGTCTTTTGGTGACTATTTGAGGTGTAAATATGAAGGATTTTGAAATGGTATGAAACTTTATGGTAACCACACTCCTGCATTGCTTTATTACCTACACAGCCATGTCTAATGATCCCACATTTAAGAACCCCATATCCCCAAAGATGAGCACTTCAGTTAATATTGAATATAACGCTCTCCTCTTAACCAAAGTTATATTTTGCTTTCATTTGAAAATGTCTCGTTTCTGTTCTGCAAAGTTTGAAAGTAGCCCTCGTTCACAGCCTTACAATCATGTTATACTTTGGTAAAACAACGTGGAGGTTTGTGACCCCTTCCGTAATTTTCAAGCTCGCCCACCCCACCTTTTCACTGGCAGCTCTTGCTAAGCACCTGTGAATGACCAGCCTAGTAAGAGAGTTCTCCCTCCATGAGAGAGGTCATGCGAGTTTTTTGCAGGTGTAGAAGTGTTAAGACCTGCAGATGGGACAGACCGTGTGACCTGGCTGTAGGCTTTAAATACTTTGGCCAAAGGATTGATGACCCCACATTTCTTTTTAAGAACCCCATATCACCAAAGATGCTTCAATTAATATTGATGCCAAATATAAAGCTCCCCTCTTAACAGATAGGCCATACCGTGACATGGTTATAGGCTTAAAATAGTTTGTCCAAAGAATTGAACTAACCCTTGCTTATGAAAACATAAACAGATAAGTATTTAACTATATTATTTTATCATATTGAATGTAGCACTGGGACTTTGTCTTTTGTTCTATAGTCGTAATAGTGTGTATCACATTCATTTTAATTAATACGATATCCCCTTTGGTTACATTAAAGGTTAATATCCACAAGAGGGCGCTAACCTTTAGCATGCTTTAAGCCCCATTCATATGAATGGGGGTAACAGGGTGCTAAAGGTTAGCAGCCTTTTTAGTGATCTGGGCCACAGATGGGGAGTCCACGATTATTGGTGTCTGAAATACTTTATTGTACAATGCATACAATTGCACATTATTTCTAACGCGATCCGCTTATAACGCGATGTGATTCTTTGGACCCCAAGCACAGCGTTATAAGGGGGTGAGCTGTATTATCTTTAATTGTGAATGCAATGTTTTTTGTATTATGTATAACCCTGCTCACTTAATGTAACTATGTATTTGTAACCATATATCTGTCATCATAACTCTGTGCCCAGGACATACTTGAAAACGAGAGGTAACTTTCGATGTATTCCTTCCTGATAAAAGATGTTATAAATAAATAACTTTTAAACTTTTGCAAAATTGACAAGCTTTTTCCTCTATAAACTTGTGTTTATTTGCATATTATCGGCTCCCAAATAATGAGATTCTAGTATTGTTTTATAGCATCTTATCCTGCAGCAGGATTGTCACGTCCGCGCAGTGAGTTTCGTTTTACCATTGCTGCTGATCTCATAGACGTCAATGGTTTTACATGTCTCATAAACGATTCTTCCCAACGTCAGGAAATAACTTGGCCTCCCCACACACGGATAGGAAAGTTTGAGAACATTTTGTCAAAGGCATGAAATGGTTAAATATAGCCAGTTGGGGGAAGAAGTGGCTCAGTGAGTAAAGACTGACTGACTGAGTTTGTAGCCTGGTTCAATCCCCCGTGTCAGCTCCTTGTGACCTTGGGCAAGTCACTTTATCACACTGCTATATAAAATAAATAATAATTAATTTTATTTTTTGCCTTGTCATGCTTTTTTATGGCAGCTTTATTTTCTGACCCAGTGCCTCTGTGATTCACTCGTTGCTGTTTTTGGTTAACACCTATTGTAATAAATGAAACAATTGGCAATTTTTTTTTCAATTCTTTATTTAGTAACTTGTTTCTACAGATGTTAATGTTTTATGCATGAGTCATATGTATCCCCTCGGTGTTCACATCAGTTTATGAAAAGCTAAACGTATGGTGGATTTGTTCCTCGTGAGCGGAGGCAGAACCAGTGCTGGGCGAGCAAGGCAAAGAGCAGACGGTCTCATTATGTCTAAGCATACAGTGCTTCCACTGTAGCCAAGGATTCTGGGAAATGACAACCTGAAAATAAGCACACACTGTCACCTTTTGCTTCATGTCCATTCTATCTTGGACCCCTATAAACGTATGCCTGCCGTATTCCACAACTTTTCAGCACAGCCTGGGTGACAGAAGTGCAGGGCCAGTAGCCCTGCTCACAGACAGTTGTTTCAACCTTTTCGGTCTAATCAGGGTGAGGTTGGGATACTGGTTTTGAAACCTATTCCAGCTTCACATGGCAAAGCCAGTATCGCCATCCTCACACTGATGCTGTCTGTGAGTAGGTAGGTATTGCTGGCTATGCATTTCTGTAACCCAGGCTGTGCTGAAAAGCTGTATAATGCGATTAGGCTTATGGGGCTCCATGTTAAAATGGATATGAAGCAAAAGGTGACACTGTGTGCTCATTTGCATGTCATTTCCCAGAATCCCTGGCTTCCGTGAAATATGTCAATGTCCTCACAAGTGATATTTTTATTTATTGTACATCTTGGAGAATAGAGTGTAGCTCACTGAAATGGAGTAGTTTACTAGACATATTAAGCTGTTAATATAAGAGGCACTGCTGTATGACAGATAATAAAGGTTATTGTATATGCGATCGCTGGATATATTTCCACAACACAGCCACTTTTTTGTATATGCAAAATATTTGGCGTAAGATTCTGAAATGTTCCTGAAAACAGAACATTTGTATGGAATATCCAGTTTTATAATCCTCTGATATTGGACGGAAGTAGCGATCGGCCGCTCTTGAGTTTATTGAATAAGCCCCTTAATCTGTGGAGAATGTCTAGGACAGGGGTAGCCAACTCCAGCCCTCAAGAGCTACCAACCGGTCAGGTTTTCAAGATATCCCTGCTTCAGCACAGGGGGTGCAGTCTTCGACTGAGCCACCTGTGCTGAAGCTGATATCCTGAAAACCTGACCTGTTGGAACCCTTGAGGACTGGAGTTGGCTACCCTTGGTCTAGGAGCATATGCATACACTTACAGAATGAAGGAGACCAGGCAGGGTTAGTCGTATGTGACCTAGTGACCGCTCCAGTTTTTTTTAACCGCCATTTGCTCGGGAATGCTTGACTTTTTCAACTTTCCCCTTTGTTTTCTGGTAGTCCCTGTTGGAATCTGGAATGCAGTCGAAACTTCCGGGAAGGACATCACCATTCCTTACAAAGAAAGAAAGAAAGTATGCCTAGATAGGGACAGTCATCAGTCAATGACTAAGGATAACTGAATTCAGTTAAGCAATCCTTTTTTTTTTAGTTCTGTTTTTGCATGTGATAAGACAATCACTTGGCAGCTAACATTGTGGGAGAGGGAAGGGGGTGGGAGGAAAGGTGAATGCTAACACTGACCCAAAGCAGGAACTGCAACAGCCTCTGTTTTTTTGGTTTTTTAGTGGTTTAGTAGTGATAACTCCTGTGCAGCCTGAGATGACATGGGGAGGAGCACGTTGCTTGTTGAGCTGCGGACGCTAGATCGTACCCATCAGTTGCTGAAATGAGTAAGCAACCTTGGGATGACATGTATAGTAGCACGTTGCTTTGCAACTGCATGAGGGACCAGAGCCAACATTCCTTTCACATGTACAGTACTCCAAGAGAGACACTTTTCAATAATCTCCTTGCCGAACAAAATCAGGCCAAGAACAAAAAACAAAAAAACGTTTTATTGAAAGGTACAATCTCTCCCAGAGAGTTTGTGTGATGCAGTAAAATAAAGTACTCTAAAAGAAAGGTCATTTTCGTGACCTTTTATTTTTTTTTAATTTAAATTGTTCTTGGAACTCGTATATACATTGAATCATAAGGAACCAAAAAGAATAGCTTTCTATTTAAGGACGTCAACTGTTTTTCTGTTTCCCCAACAATAAAACTGTAAAAGTTACGATTAGATAATGACCGTATAAAGCCAGCTTACAGGAAATGCAGAGAGCATAAATAAGGGTTTTCACAGATGACATGATCAATAATGTGTTTTAACAAACAAGATCTAAAATCTGCTATTGTATATTGATGTCTTTTATATTTTGTACTATGAGACAAAGTATCAATGGAAGTGACCTATTAATCCAGAAAGCCGTGTTGGCGTCCAGTGCAAAATGTAACATGGAATATGGGTCAGCGTTGGTATATACGTAAAAATAGAAAACATAACCCACAAAGAGATGAGGACACAGGCGGCAACTTTTAAGGTGAAGGTTTCTCATCACAGAATAATTCTAACGTTTATACACACTGTTACCAGGAGTGTAATCTTTGTTAAACATAATTTCTGCCTAGGTGAGAAATAGGGGGTCCCTGGAGCTGAACCGCAATCATTTCAGCTCTGGGACCCCCTGCTTCCCGATATATAGACCCACTGAAGTTGATGACGGTCGCGTTTCGGATCATTAAATCCTTCATCAGGTGTGCCAAAACGCGTTGTGTGTGCAGAGACCTGGACCAGAAGCTGTGTGTCTGCTTGAGGACACCGTAGCCGGCGCCTGCACTGACGGTGATCAGTCCTGTAGACCGGACGCGGCGAACAGGAGCGCACTGCACCGGAGAGCAGGAGGTTGACGTCAGCGTCCTTGAGCAGTTTTTTACATGTGAGTTAATTGTTATCTCACTTTCTTTGCTGAATAAATGTATTTTTATTGATCTGTGTGGCGCCGTCTCCTACTATATGCGCCCTGAGTGGCCCATCCCTGACGTACAGAGGGAGAGGTAGTGTGACTGACCAACAAGAAGATAGAAAATAAAGATACCTATAGTACTATCCAGTAGCGCACAGGCCCGTGTGAGTACATATTGTGTATATTCCTATCATCCCTGTACTTCTAATCACTGGTTTAACATTGTGTTTTTTTAATCACCGGTCTGACATTGATTCTGACTCTTGTCTGCGCCCCTCTGTCTCTCTTTCTTTAACATTAGGGGGTGTTAAGGTAAGGTTAGGGACATACCATTGCGGTGAAGTGGCCGGCATAGATATGCCCTGGCGGCGAGGTGAGTGGTGGTTTAAACGCCAGTGTCAATTTGGTTGCGGCAAAACGGCAGCGACCAAGTGTCCTAGAACACCAGTAGCAGCCCCGTTAGGGCATGCAATATAATTGTTTAAATGTTGGTCAACAATTTTTTCCATTTTTGCAAATCGTGTGTGTGTGTTTCCTTATTTGTCCAGCCAAAGGTTGGTTTCTATTGAGTAAAAAGATTGGTGTCGAACCTTTTCAGCAGCAGAGCTTTTATTCTTTTTAAATAGCATGTAGCGGTATTCGTCATCATTCTTTCATTTGTACTTTTGCCTTTTACAGGGAACTAATCAAAATGCTCAGGGCAATTAAGCACAGTATCTCATAATGACTGCCGTAACTTTAAGGCAGCACTGCTAACCTAGTAATCTTCCTAGCAAGTCATAGTCATACTTCTCCTTATTAATACAGGATATTTGTGTCCATTTCTAACGCACACCTTGTTCTAGTGAACAGATTTTCATGTGATCACCACTTTAGACAAGGTATTCCCCTCTCGTATCTTGAGGACGCTGTACTTGTGTGGAGATCCTTGAACTTGACCAGTGATTTTGGCCAGTTAGGAAAGTCCATAGAAGAGTCACGGGTCTCTAATAATAAATGTAAGAGGATTTTTATATGAGGAAGTAGCATTATGGGACAGTTAATTCTAGGCTAAATGGGAGCTTGTCCCACATCAACAAGGTGGCATTGCTGTTGCCAAGCGGGCAAATTTTACCATCATTCCCGTAGACATAGGTCACTCTTAGGCTAAGTCCCCGCTAGCGCTGAGCGGGTGGCGCTTGCGGCGGGGAATTACAGCCGCGATCGTCACGTAAGTAAACAAAAAATCTATACTTACCCGTGCGCTCAACTACCCGCAATGCCTCCCCCGTGCGCGCATTCAAGCCGGACACCCGGCGCTCATTCATGGAGCGGTCTCCAAGCATGAGCGCGCTCAGCGCCAGCGGGGATTTAGCCGTAGAGGCAATCCAAGCGGGCGATTTATTTATATTTTGTGGCAATTTTTTATTTTAACATTGGATTGAAGCAGGGGGTCTCCGGAGTTGAACCCCATTAATTTCAGCTCTGCTCCCAGAGATACCTACGTCAGAAGGGGGTGCCAGTGCATGATGTGACGTCACAGCTTCCTTTTGGCCCGCAAGACGCAAGTATTTTGAAAAGTCACCATGGCGTGAATCCTGCTAGCTGAACAGAGCGGCAACCGCCACCCACTAGAGAGTTCAGTATCTTAGGAAGCAGGGGGTCACCGGAGCTTAAATTAATGGGGTTCAGCACCAGACACCACCTCAATGCTTCAATTCTATGTTAAAAATAAATAAGAACGAGTACAAAACAATTTGGTGTATTTCTTTGTTTTTTTTAATTTAAATAGTATTTTTTTTTAATCCAGGTGGGTGGGAATAGAATACAGTACAGTAATTGGATACATCTACCCATATCAACATTCTACATGGGCATCTATTGAGGTCAATGCGTAATGCTAAGACCAAAGCCAGGAGAAGAGTATTGAGGAATAAAGAAAGGTA
The DNA here is from genome assembly GCF_040206685.1 of Ascaphus truei. NCBI lineage: Eukaryota > Metazoa > Chordata > Amphibia > Anura > Ascaphidae > Ascaphus > Ascaphus truei. The sequence continues at coordinate 26,118,472 of NC_134494.1, read as the reverse complement.
CTTGTATAGGGACCCCCAAATAAATGCTTGATTGAAGACAGGCACTGGGTACGTATTCCTAGATGGTGAACTCCCCACCCATGTAGGTGAGTAACACAACCACACCAGGAGTCATAAACATTTAAAGTACCCTAGAAAGTACCTAAAGTCCTGAGATCCATAATTAGGAAAACATGTAGCAAGCAAGTTACTCACTTATGAAGCTGCAGCGTCCATGTAATCCTGAAGTGGGGGTCCTCACGTGTGCATCCGTCCGGTGAGTCAATGTAACAAAAAGGAGGAGGGGAGGCAGAGCCCTACAACAGGTATCCAACAAATAAATGATCAGGAGAGTGTGTCCCATAAAAAAATAGTTATTTAAGATAGGGCTTTCTGGCCCTCTTTTTTTTTTTTTCTACATGGCCATTAAATAACTATTTTTTATGGGACACACTCTCCTGATCATTTATTTGTTGGATACCTGTTGTAGGGCTCTGCCTCCTCTCCTCCTTTTTGTTACATGGGCATCTAAGAGGTATTCATCATCGTAGCCCATTAATGTCACATGGTCATCTGGGAACTCCTGGGCAGAATGGAGGGGGCACTCTTATACTGTATGGTCTCATTCATTTTACCGTTGAAGATGTGTATTATTTTTGACGTTTGTGATGCAGTCCTAAAGTTCTTCACACAACATTAAGAGAATGGAAACAAAAGAAAACAGCGCACAACGCCAAATAGTGAAGCAAATTCAACAATATATTATAGAATTAAAAAGGGGGTAATATATCTGCGTACATGAAAAAAGTTGGTAAAAAGCATGTAGTGTGTATCACACTGTTTACCACTCGGCAGCTGTTAACTGTAGAATCGGGTGCTTGCTTCCCTCTGCTGCTGCAGCTCAGTTGATTCTGGGGCAGGACGTCAGTCTTTTCACTCCCAAGGGGATTTCCCTTCATGCAGCCAGGTTCAGCAGCTGGTACTGGGGCTCGGTGAAATCGCTCCTGCTTCCTGGCCGATATGAAGCTGCTCCTGTACCTCGGCAGGTGTATCCTCTGCACAGAGGTTAAAACGCAGCTTGCTGGGGTGCCCTCAGCGTGCCACGATGCCGCTCCGTCACGGGACGCTGTGTAATTACGTCACTGTCTACACAGCAGTGGTGGATTCAATAGGGAAGTTTGAACAGTCTTACAAAGTCTCTCACAAGTGTCCAAAACAGCACACAGGATGAAATAAAAACAGGACAGGCCAATACATAGACAAAGGCCAATGTAAGCAGACATAAGGCAATGGAATGTTACATCCAACTAGTTTTGTAGAATTAACTACTTCTTCAGGGAATAGTTAATTCTACGAAACTAGTTGGATGTAACATTCCATTGCCTTATATCTGCTTACATTGGCCTTTGTCTATGTATTGGCCTGTCCTGTTTTTATTTCATCCTGTGTGCTGTTTTGGACACTTGTGAGAGACTTTGTAAGACTGTTCAAACTTCCCTATTGAATCCACCACTGCTGTGTAGACAGTGACGTCATTACACAGCGTCCCGCGACGGAGCGGCATCGTGGCACGCTGAGGGCACCCCAGCAAGCTGCGTTTTAACCTCTGTGCAGAGGATACACCTGCCGAGGTACAGGAGCAGCTTCATATCGGCCAGGAAGCAGGAGCGATTTCACCGAGCCCCAGTACCAGCTGCTGAACCTGGCTGCATGAAGGGAAATCCCCTTGGGAGTGAAAAGACTGACGTCCTGCCCCAGAATCAACTGAGCTGCAGCAGCAGAGGGAAGCAAGCACCCGATTCTACAGTTAACAGCTGCCGAGTGGTAAACAGTGTGATACACACTACATGCCTTTTACCAACTTTTTTCATGTACGCAGATATATTACCCCCTTTTTAATTCTATAATATATTGTTGAATTTGCTTCACTATTTGGCGTTGTGCGCTGTTTTCTTTTGTTTCCATTCTCTTAGTGTGTGTGGGGTGCTGAGCCACCCCTGCGTTTACAGCTGCAGACGCCATTATCCCCAACACGGTTATGTGGCACTTATTATTTAATGTATAATTATCTCACTGTGGGAGTTGTGGTTTAATTTTTTATAATTTTTTTATCACTAAATTGATGGTATAGTCACTGCACTGTATATATTTATACATTTAAACTTTATAGGTAGTTAGGTAGTAGCGCACAGTTTTGTTTTTTGTTTTTACCTTCACACAACATGAAGTCTCAAACACTTCGTATATTTTACGATTGGACCAAACGGAACATATGATTCCAGACCAAACATAGAACGTGCTTTCATTTGGCTGCGACATGGAAGGTATGGCAGACTCTGTAGTTATTTTATCTGGCATGTCAGATTATTATTTTTTGATCAAGCAATTTAGTGATGTTTGCTTTGTATATTTGTGCAACACGCAAAAATGGAAGAAACAGGCGCTTCCAAAGAATACAGTGTATTGTGTGCTAAAATTGAAGACCTGCATTTTATATTTATCATTCAATTCCATCACAAGTGTTCAGTCTTCTCATTTGTGCTTATCTTTAGATTTTCAGTGTCACTCCATTCTGTTTGTGCAATTGCCGTTATTAACCATATGCAAGAGGCATAATCAATAAGGTATTTCTTTTTTTTCCCCACAAACATTTTTATTAGGTATTGATACATTACACAATAAACAGTATAGAGTGTTATCCCCTTTTTTTCCTCCCATAATTACGTTCTTATGGCAGCATTGTGAGTTTAACTAAAGAAGTAAATCTGATAATTCACATCATGGTTGCATGCAGAATATTCTCCTTTTCACTAAACCGTCAAATCAACCTCATGACCAGAGTTTTGTTCAGAAATGCATTCACACTAAAAATCTACATCTGTTTGTTGGAATTTCTTCATGGAGAATCTCCAAACTCTCTGTAAACGTTGGAAAGACCAGTTCTGGCGTTTGGGGACCACACAAGGAATTTGAAGTGTTGTAACTAGAAGTTAATGGACAAGGTTTTGTCCTCAGAGGTATTTCCTCATGCTCTGATTTTGGGAATATTTGGTCATGGTCTTTCATGTTTGTTTGGGCTTCTAGTTGTTATCACGTGTTGGGAATGATTCTCAATCACTTATCACTCAGAAGTGTATGAAAATGATTGTTTTTTTTTGATCTTGAACAGAATTTCCAAGTTTTCTTAATCTTTCACATTTAGATTTTTTTTTTTTTACATTGCTTATAAAAACACTCTTTACTTGACGCAAACCTCAATGTAATGGTAATTTAAAAAGTCACCAAATCTCTCTGCTTTTGGTCGAGATATTTTACACACTCTTCCTTTAAATCCAAGCGGCACTTAAAAGGAAATATATCTATATATTTTTTATTTTAATATATGCAGATTTTGATTACCTTCATTGAAAACGAATTTCTTAAGCTGCTGATTGATCTCGGAAGAAGGAATCAATCAGCAAAGATCCTGCTTCCCAGGGTTCACTAAATGGCTGCTTTTTCAGTTTCAATCAATCCTTCAGTCAGTGTAACTCAGCAGCTACAGTGTATTCTTATATTACTAAGGTAACATTATTTATTGTTACAGTTTGCAGCTCAAACAGCTGGGAATATTGGCAACAAATGATCAAAAACAGGAAAGATCTTGCACTGCTCGGGTGGGGGGGCTAAAGCCTGCTATAGTAATCAAAGGATGCTCAGTACATTAAAAAATGGGATTAAGAGATGAAAATATGTAGCATATTGCATGCATTACTCCCTTTTTTTTTCTTTTTCTTTTTAAAGGGATTAGCATGAAACTGTGCAAATCAGATCTGTAGCCATAATGGCTCGGCAATTACTGTGTGGGCTCTTCTACATTTGGTGTCCCTTACATGGAAAAACTGGATGATACTGTTTTGAAAGTGAAAGCATTTTGAGCAATAGTTCAGCATTTGTGCACTGGGGGAACTTGCATGCCGTAGATTGGGATCAGACACCGTGAGTTCAAAGATTGTCGGATCTACTGTGTCATGTCCGATTTAGCATAGTTTAAATCTCATGGGTACCTAAGAATGACCAGACGTCTTTATGATTTACAACTTCCCAGTTCCCATAGTTTTTCCATTGAATAAAGGCCTTCAAGACTAAATTGTATCGGGGGAAACTAGTTGCTGTTTGATAAAGTATAACTTGTTGCTAACTAGTGTTTGGTAAGTATCACAGAAATGTCACATGATAATTAATTGGAAAGTGGCTGTGTACTTAATATTTAGTGAACTAAAGTCCAGGTAAGATGGGCTGTGTGACTATGTAATAAATGGTGGGGTCTCAAAGTAGCAACTATTTTCTAGAGATCCTTTTAGGTAATTTACCTTTTTGTAAGACATAAAAAAACGGCCTGGCTGCTTTATTTATGCAATGCTATTGAAGGACTTTCGAGTGTCGGGAATTAGAAGTGTAAATTAAGTTATACTTTTAAAATTACTTAAGTATATACCAATTACAGGTGAACCCCGTTATAACAGGGTCCACCCGGTACGACCGTGTTATAACCGGGATCGCGATAAAAAAAATAAATAGCCGCCGCGTTCAGGGATTCCGCGTCCGCCGGAGGGGGAAAGCTGGGACAACTCTCCCAGCTCTCCCTGAGCCCGGCGTCGCAGCGGCAGCCCCACACAGCATTACCCGGCACCTGCAGCAGCAGCTGATCTGTGTCCTGTGCAGAGAAGCTGTGAGTCTGAGAGAGGGGGCGGAGCGGGGGGGAGGATCTCAGGGAGTCTGGGCCGGTATGTCCGCTGTCTGTGTGTGTTCCCTGGCCAGAAAACAGCTCCCATCTCTTCCTCCCCGACGGAGGTACAGGCCAGGAAGCAGCTCCCCTCCTCTCCCGCCCCCCCCTGGCGGATGTACAGGGATGTAGGGGGGAAAGGTGTTTGTATGGAGGGATGGGATGTGCAGGGGGATGTGATGTACAGGCAGGGGGATGTGATGGGTAGGGGGGGTGGGATGTGATGTGCAGGGGAGTATTGTGTGTGTGTGTGTGTGTGTGTGTGTGTGTGTGTGTGTGTGTGTGTGTGTGTGTGTGTGTGTGTGTCCGTCCAATAGCAATAAAGCTTTAAAAAAAAAAAATAGCTTTTAAAAACGGGAGCCACACTCACACCGCGTTTAGTGGTGTGCTGTACATGAAATGTAAGCTCTCTACTGTGACCTAGCACTGTATAAAGAGTGTGCAATCTAATTTTGTTACCCGAAACTCTGGTAGAAAAAGTTTGAATAAGGTCTTCTGAGGACCGTAACTTAACCACAAAGCAATTCTTTCCACTTTTGTAAAAATTGCAGGATAAAGTAACCTTGTTCATTTATCTAGGAATACACGTAATAGTTTCACATTTTCGGCCTGAAATATGTGTTTGTAGATGGTATACACCAGGGGTGGCCTGCCCGTTGCGGCATTTGGAATGGCTCGTGTGATGGAGCAAAGAAAAAAAACAAAAAGAAAAAATACTCAGAAAAATCAACAAAGCAAACAAACTTGTTGATCAGCACTCCGTGATGTGGGACTGTCACGGGAGACCAGCGCTTTTAACACCTTAATACCCGGATCCTTTGAGCAAAGCAAGAGATAAAATAAATTGCGATTTATTTACCGAATGAACATACACAGCTTGATTTACAATTACAACGAAAAATACACTTACCAGTTAAGCTGTTAAGTCTGGTTACAGGATGGATCTTTCACTGCATGAAGAATCTTGTTACATGATGGAACTTAGATGAAACTGCTTCCTGGTGGCTGCAGGGTTTTTTTATGCACTAAACAGGCCTGTACTTAACCCATGCAGCCAATATACTCCATGGGAATAATTCCTTAACCCTATCACGGACTTGCCATTACCTTTCAAACCTTGTAGAGGGGCCTCTGTCTGCTCTGGGCATGTCAACTTTGCACCTTGGCCGCTTAGCATATGAGGCCCGTCCCCTCTACCCGGTGCCGCTCAGTCTGGGCAGAGCAGCAATCTGCCAGGGTGGCTTTGAAATTCTCTTCCTTGGCAACAAAAGGTTTAACACCTCCATATCCTTGCTAACTAATGGTTAACACCTCCATATCCTGGACTGCCTTTGAAACTGGTCCTTTGAAGCTTAGAGGGCTGAGTAGCTCCCTCTGTTTCCTATGCAAATGGATTTTTATCCTTACTGAATGACTTCCTCTGATCATTACTTTAATAAAAAGCTAAACCGTGGGGACTTTTATTCATCAATTTTTTTATATACCTTTATAAAAATTGTTCTAGAACCTTTTTAATGATTTTACCTGACCAGCGCTCACAGCAATTCTCAGTGTGCTAGGCCATTCCTAGCAGGAGCTAGCTAAAATCCGTTAGCTATGCTGCGGGCTGCTGGGTTTTATACCCATTTTTTCTTTGCGTGGTTACAGGGAAACACTGCTACAGTAATACATTTCATAGTTAGACACAACATAATTCTCGTCACATTATACCTGGTGGCTGACACACATACATGTTTATTGAATGCACAGTGTTTTTGCCATTACTGGGCTACAGAGCTGACGATCTACATTTTCCCCAATATGGCTCAGGAGCCCCCAGCCGGGCCAAATACCTTTATTAATGGCCTGGGTACCCCCTCACCGTCACAGGGACCTCCACTGGTTTCCATCTGTCACCCACCCCTCCCAAGCCAGGAGAGTTGCCTCTCCTGCCGCCACTTTCTGAAGACCCCCGTCCAGGCAACCGGCTCTCCACTCGGCAATGCTGAGCTTCTGGGCCAGCCTCCCGCTCCACACAAGCTTCCGTCGTCCCAGACACTGGTGCTGACAGCAGCATTTTTGGCCCCAGCCACTAGGGGCCTCTTCTCCTTGCCTCTACCCCCAGGTTGTCTATCCAGGCGTCTGCTTCAGAGAGGTTGGCAGATCAGCGGCCTGCCAACCTCTCTGTAACGCCCGCCTCCTCGTTGGCTGCCATGCTTCTCCTGGACATCCATTAATGTTTGTAATATTTAAATATTTGTATTATCCTTGTTTACTTTTGGCGTAATTTAGTTTAGCTATTATTTTAAGATGGATGTAGGAAGGCAGAATGACAGGGGCCCGCCCCAAAAATGGTACCCATTGGCACGCTTTGGGAAAATAAATGTTTGCCATCCCTGGTGTGTACCCTACAGTAGGGGTGCACAATCTTTTGCCACTATGCCCCCTGCCAGCACTGCCTCCGTGTTCGCGCTCCCCCATACCTTCCTACAGTGTCAAAATACAGCGTGGGGTCACGTGACCCGCGGCGTCATTTGAGACCGCATTGCTATGGTGACGCCGCGGGTCACGTGCTCCCTGCGGCATAATTTCATGCCACGTCACTATAGCAACGCGTCGTCTGAGTCAAGGTACGAGATACTTACAGAGGCCTTGCGTGGTCCCCGGCATTTCATTTAAATGCCTTTGGGAAGACCGCGGGCCTCTAAGTACCGTGCCCCCCCCACCCCCCCCAAAAAAAATCTTGCACACCCCTGCCCTACAGTACAGGTGTTCAAGGGATGTTTTGATTGCAGTTACATAAAAATTAAATGTATCAATTTAGCCGTGCTTATATCGAATCAAGCATAATGCATGTGTTAATAAAAAATGCAATGATAATTATATTGGATTGCTTTGGCCGGTTTGGTGAATGGTATCTGAAGATTTGGTCAAGTCTTTTCTTCATATGAAAGCAGCAGTGCCAATGAGACTTTTGAATGTTGTTTAATAGGCAGGTTTAGCTATTAGCCTCATATACTGTAGTGACTGCTGATATTAAATGCCTGAGCTACTCTCAACAAGATCACAAAACTGACCTGTGTCCCTTTTTGTCAAAGGACTGTAGACCAACAGGGAATGGTCAGTCTCCGGTCAAATGTTGGGCGTGCAGAGGCCGTGTACATTGGCACTACTGCAGTACGTTACCTGATAATATGTTGTTGCCTTTGAGTACTGGCCTTTTTTTCACCTGAATACTGACGTATCTTAACTTACGGAGGAATGATTAGAGTTCACATTTAAAATAGCAAATTTTGTTTGACTCGATATGGAACAATAAAAGGTCATCGTTTAGAAGAATGTGTGTAAGCTTCCCAAAATATGTGGGGGGTTGTGCTCTATAATCCTCAAAACAAAATGTCACTGGCAAATAAACATCTGAAAATGTTATACAAATAAAGCTAGACAGTATAAATTCCGCTGACGTGGGAGAAGAAGCAGTCCTCCCTCCTGGTACCTATTATGCATGTTTATTGTTTCCGGGGGGATTTGTAAACCTTCAAGAGCGCATGTGCAGATGACTGTACAGTAGAAAGTGTGTTGGACTACAGAATGTTGTTGTTTTTTGGATATCAAGTGCGGTGGCTGTGATCTTCCATAATTAGAGGAGAGGTTCTCTTCAATTGTTGGACCTATCAATATTAATCACCCCATCTGCAGTAGCCAATTAGAGATCACTATTCCATACCATCACATTATTGTTACAAATATGTATTCATATTTTAAATAGTCCCAACCACTGGCAAATCAGAGATGTATTCTGGCTTTCTGGGAACTGTTAATTGTTGATGTACAGTGGGATGATCCGTTTGCTTAAAGGAGGTGTAGCTAACTCCAGTGCTCAAGGGTCAGCAAACAGGATCGGGTTTAAGGATATCCCAGCTTACGCGCAGGTGGCATTAACAGAGGCTCAGTTAATGATTCTACTGAAGCCGGGACAGCCTTAAAACCTGGCCTGTTTGGTGGCCCTTGAGGACTGGAGTTGGCTTGAAGCATACAACAAAAGATAGGGAAGCCCAATGCTATATCCAATATGACAAAAATACACAGTGAAATACCTATATATTCTCTTGAAAAATGGTAATTTAGTTAAACCCTTTTGGCCAAAGCGTTATAAGCCTGCAAGCCACATCAAGGCATGACCGTTTGCAGGTCCTAACAGTACCTGATTAAAATTCTCATTTACCTCTATATTTGGAGGGAGAATGATCACATTGGATCTGTCCAAACCCAGTAACATGAAAGACTGTTTTCCCCCCTGAGGAAGCTCAGAGCGAAACACGTAGGGTGGACGGCACATACCTTAAAGGGACTATCAGGCTCTTGGTGAACTCTGGTGACATTCTGCTAAAGAATACGTTTCTTCTTCCTGCAAAACTTCGTTGTGGACGGCCGCCACAGGTGGAATACCAGAGGAGGAGGGAGTGCTGCTTGTTGCTGCTGTCTGACCCTGGGTGGTCCCAATGCCTGAATCCATTTTCTGTTTGAGAGTTTAACTTTTATTTTTTTTCTTTTGTTATAAAGCAATATTGCACTATCTGTGTCCTCAAATTTCCACATATGGGATCCCCCATCTTCCTGCATGACTATGCTGGCGGACAACACTATTGAAACCTGTATCTGAGGTGGTCACTCCAGATAACCAAAAAGCCTTGATTACTCACGTGAACATGCGAGTGAGATTGCTATTCATTTTTGCATACTATTTTTTTATCAAAAACTCTGTTGTACTTTATGTGTGTGTTTTTCTCTTTATATATATATTCCTGGATGTGAGTGTACGCTCGATCTCTTGCCTCGATATCTCTCTCTGGACTTGGCTAGAGTCCTTTAAGGAGCAGCACCCTTTCAGAGGACTGTATACATTTATTATTTCATTTGTCTATTTTATATACACGTTCACAAGTGTGATCACTTGATAATATAACACGGTATTTGTGCTTGTTTCTTTGTCCTCACATTGTATTTCATGATACCTTCACGGTTTGATGATATTTACATTTCTACTTTTATCTTCTCTTGGCAACTACCAACAGCATCTGTTTTATTTTAAAAGAAAGTTAATTGATTAATTGACTTTTCTGTCTTATCTTACACCTACCACACGCAAAATAGCCAACAACTTGTAATTAATTAGTGGGTTTGTAAATAATTGATCTTTTCAGACAAGAGGATAGCGGATTATTGCAATATTAATGCATTTAAACAAGAATGACAATACAAAATCTACACTTTGATCATAATGCAATGCATCATTCTCCTTCCTTACGACACACATCTTGTAATGCCAATAAGACACTTTCTGTCTTTCTGTAATATTTTTTTGGGGTACCTTATCCAAATACAACACCAAATCAATACCTTCTATATGTATTGTTATTTTTACTGATCCATTGTAAGAAACATTCATGTTTGTTTCTTTTGGCTAGTAGACATTTCCTATTATAATCCTACATTATACTGTTAATTGGATTCACTTGATCATTGCTAGTTTATATAATTTCACTCACAAACTTTGCCTTGCCTCTACATTCTGCTGATCTAATCCAATTCTGATTATCATACTGTACATTCCTATTGTGTACAGCAATGCACAATTGCAATGGTATAATTAGCTGGCAGCCAGTAGTAGTGACCTTTTATTGGGATCCTGGTTGAAAAAAAAACAAACGAGCTGATTGTAAGACCTATATGGAGGTTTATATACACACACACCACACACCATTGACACACACTATTCCTTGTCTTCACACTCCACCTATTTAGATTGTAAGCTCTCTGGACCAGGAACCCCCTTCCTATTGTCTGTGTATCTTAACCGCTATATACTCTTTTTGTTATGCAATGTTAGTGTCCTCCCTTGTTGTACTGTACTGCGGAATGTGTTTGCGTCATACAAATAAAAGATGATAATTCATACTGGAAACGTATCTATCTATAACTCAGTCTGAAGCCTGACAGAATAAGCACTCCGTGATTCAGCACAAATGTGTTCTGTAATTTAAGCATCTGCTTTCCATCTGTACCGTTCACTGACACAGTATTTTATCTTTCCACGCAAGTTATGGATTCTTTACAACTCCACGTTTTTATTTGGTCATTCTACAGAATTAATGCAATTACATTTTGCTCACAAATTGATTTTTTTTCTGTATTGTTTATATAAAGGGTGACAGATTTGCTGGCATTGCAACATGAGTAATTACGAGTGGTCTGTTTTAATAATGCAAACCCAGGTGCCAGCCCCCCAAAAAATTTGTAAAGAATTTGACAATCTCATTGGCATTCTAAGGCCGCGCGTATAGTGCCCGCGACGCGTGACATCACCCGTCGCCGCTAGCGAAAGTTGTATTTCCCTATGCGGCGGCGTCGCGGGCGAGCAGGCCATTGATTGTTTCAGGGGCTGTCACATGAGGCGACAGCCACTGAAAAATCAAATATTCCCGGCTGCAAAAAATCGCGTCACCCCATCGCTTTGTCGCCGTCGCGCTTACTATAAGCGCACACGGCGGCGACAATGCATTTTTTTCCGGGCGACGTCGCCGGCATTATAAGCGCAGCCTTAAACAAATGTAAACATGCGAAAAGCCAACATATGGCTGCTTTTGTTTCTTTAGGAAATAATCACCAATTGATTTTTATGGGGCCTCCAGTTGGATGAGTTGACAAAACTAGGGATCAGAGCTTACCAATAAATGTTTTCATCTCTCTGCAGTATAGGTGTCTTTGGTATTCATATCACACACCTGATTAATGCCAACTAACTTATACCTTACCTTTTGTTTGCTTATTAGCCTGCGTTGTATTTCACTTGTGGGCACATTATGACTCCACCATAGACCTAGCACCATTAACGCTAGCGAGATTATCAAGCAAGCAGCGCTATTTCAAGCAGGGGCAGATATGGTCTGACCTTTCGCTTACTATGCCATAGAACATTTACATTATTAGTATATCATCTGAGTGCGTAACACATGCGTAACACATGCACTGATACACTAATACTGAGATTACCCTTTTAGTGAGCTCCAATAGACCCATTTCCTATACCTTTTAGGAAGCTATAACATATAGCGCCTTGATCCCGAATATCTATAAGGGATCTTATTACTATATCTACCCACCTAACCTCGGATGGGTTATGAAGGATACAGTCAAGTGCTGTTGTAATACACCATTTAATTACGTTTTAACATCCTATTTTTTATTCTTGGTTATTAATAAAGTATTTTAAATTTACAATTCTACATCTGTTGTGATTGAGTGCTGGAAGACTGGGTTCTTTTTTCTCCCATATGATATTTTAGCCCAGCCCCCTGCCCTCTCACCGGTCACCGATGCCCCTTTTTCCATTACACTGTATAGCTAGTAGACCCTTTTTTTAAATATATTTTTCTTCCCCATTTGTTTTTAGCTTTTTTTTTGGTACCATATTTCCTGCCTAATGGTTTGTGCTTTGTGTAACATGGTGGCGGAAAGCAGTCCAGCACGCTCCCAAAGGTCCAGCCGCACTTCCCGCCTGCCTCCTTACTTGGCTGGCGTACCTTCATCCTATGTGTTGCTTGCAACCTTCCACCCCTATCCATTTCTTTGTACCATCTCAATAAGAGGGTTTTAATCTAACTACCCGCTGCGACCAAAATGCTGGCGCCATCAACTTTGGGACAACCTGACTCTTTTTTCGGTTTTCTTTGTTTGGCGCCCACCTGTTCCTGATTGGCTGAATGTATAAAATTCAGTAACAAAGGATGGTCCAGTAGATTAATCCCCATCGCATCCACATCAGTAGATTCTTTGGTGAACAGCTTTGCGCCATCCCTAGAGTCTGCGGACTTCGGAAACTGGATTCCCTTCCTGCAACTAAGCATCACTTCACCCTGCTCTAAGGTCATTCTTATTGCCCCCACTGACCTGTCACATCTGCTTGGAGGCAAGTCCCAGGTTTTGGTGTACTTTTGTTTACTGTTGATTGTATTGTTAACCTTTGTGTGTACATTTACACTGCATTTGAATGCCATAAGGCTGGGGTGAGCAAACTTTTTAGTCTGAGCCCCACTGCTCGTGCCTGCTCCTCTCACCTTTTGTCCGGCGTCGTCTTAAGTCACAACGTCATGTGACATGGCAACACGGCATCATTTGACTCCGCGTTGCCATGATGATGTGTCGCCAGAAGCCTCCGGAGACCAGGTAAGTGCTTTGGGGAAGAGCGTGGGGCCTCCGTAATCGCCATACGCACCCCAGTTTGCACAACCCTGCCATAAGGAACTCTGATACTAGATAAACCAATCATATTTGACTCCTTTGCCTAATTTTTTATGGTCTGTCGGATGCATACATTTAGAACTCGACATGTCATTTTCAAAGTGAAACACTTGAAATTGAATAATTTAGCCGATGCAGCCCAACGTGTTGGCTTAAGGACAGAAGCCTTCGATAGAACACGCAGGTAACATCTTGCCACCATGAGTTGGAGAATGAGCTTCCCTCTGTTGTTTTATGAAGTAATCGGACAAATGGACAACTTAGATTCTGGCAAATCAAATGGGAAAATTAGCATACACAATTTGAAACCCAGCATGCTAAAAATGTACCATAAACCAAATGGTTTCATTTTAACAGGGAGGCCCATAAGAAAGAGAGAAAAAAAAGCATGTCTCATAATGACATTCATGCACCAATCCACATCTCTTGGATAAGAGTGGGAATGAGAGAATATTACTCTTCCATAGCAGTAAAGTTTTGATTCAGGGTGAAAAGTTTGCAGAAGAACGTGGCATATTGTACTTCTGGGACGAATAACAATTATCTTGCTCTTATATTGTGTAGATATTGTCGGTTGCAGTTAGCAAAAACAGTGTAAAGGCTAGATGTAAGAGAGAACAATATTCAATAGGAATGAAGATTGTGTTGATGCATCTGATTTGCTGCACGTAAATCAATACGTTACACCCACAAGGGAGAAATAATTGCAACCAGTGGAAACAGGACAATTACAACAGGTAATTTCTCATAAAATGTCAACTAGTGGAAAAAGTATTTTTTAAGTGAAACAAAAACAAAATGCCCAATTATATTATTGGACACCATTGTCTGTAACATTGGAGCGTTTGATTGCCTTTTAGCAAACCCTTTTACTATAAAGACAGAAACGGAACCTGCAGCTGAGAGACACAACAGTGGAAGAACATGACTGTTAAAAGGTTGCTCAACACAAAGTACAAGTCCTTGCAAATTAAGTATTTTATTAAGTACAGTAGTTTATTGTTTGGCAGGTCAACCTACAAAATGCATTTTTATGCAATAGAATAATATAGGCATATAAATGAAAAACACTCACCAGAACTTCTCTGTAGTTGCTGATACTTCTCCGGATAAACGCTGTTTTCTTCTTTGGTGAACTCCCTACAGAGTTGCTGCTGGGACCTTGCAGCCACTCGATGTAACTTCCTGGTCACGCTGAAGGTCGTGCTGCAGTCTGAATGGCTTAGAGGATGGGGGGACTGCTCTGTGGCGTTTTCGGTGCGTCTGATGAAGCGGAAAACGGAGCGCTTACCTCGTGTTTTTAATAAAACATTTCAAAAGTTATATTGAAATAAGTTTTGGAATATGTCCTTTAGCCTACACAGGTTTATGGGAAAAGAGACTAGTTTGTCACTTATATTTGATCTGTTTTTGCCCGCGAAATCAGATTTTGGGCACCGTGATGAAGCGAGACTGGAGAATGCTGCAGCTTTCACACAGCATTAAGAGGCCCAACATAGATTTATGTATGTGTGCTTCATGGGGATTTTGAGTTCGGTGGAATTTCCCATAGATGGTGGACATCATGGAGTGCTTGTAGAAATAGCAGACCTAAAAAGATGCCTCTATATATGATCTATAACTCTCTGCAAGAGGTTAGTGACCTTTCCTTGTCCAGACACCCTAAATGGCCTACTGTAAGTTCCTTTTAGGATTAGGAACATACATTCCAGAGGCCTCTGCCTGTTGATTTTTTTTTTTTTTTTAAAGAACTGTTGGTACAAGCCAGCCAATATTAATTTATTCTCAAAAGATTGCTTTCATTGCCGTGCCCGTGAAACTGCTGCAAACACAACAATGCCGTGATATAGTATGTTTGGAGTTTGGCTACTGTAGAATAATATTCTACTTTATATCCTAAGCAGTCTAATTCAGAAGGTTAGATGCACTTCATACTGAATTATTGTCATCTTAGGCTGCGTCCATACACAGCAGCCATGCGGAGGAGTGCGGAGGCTGAGGGAAAGCGGGTGCTTTCCCTGGCCTTCGTTCGTGCGCCGTCTGGGGGCGTGTCTATGGGCGGGCCAGAGACGTCACGGAGCTGGTTCGCCCTCATTGGGCGAACCGCTCACGTGACCGCCCGATTGCACGAAAAATCAGTTTTGACTTCCGCGTGCATACGCCCGCACGCTGCATACGCCCGCACGCTTAGGCAGTCTGATCGCGCAGCGTGCGGATGCGTCAACGCGGTCTGGCCTTCTATGGGCGCAGCCTTATGCACCTTTCTTCAAAAAGTCTCCTGTAACCATGGGTAATGTTTGCTTAACTTTAATGTAACTTATTTTCCGGGACGCATGACAGATGTCCATTAGAAGTCCGTCTCTTGTAGCCCCGCTGGCATGATATGTGCTTACAGGTTTCTCTGCATTTTTGTGGAGCAGAAAGGATGTGTTAGCTAAACAAACAGAAAATATTTTGTTGCTGATAGCCGTTAGAACAAAACACAAACCATAAAACGCAGCTCCCATCAGGATAAACCTCGGCTTGTATAATCAAATAACCATTGCTCATCTTGTTTAGACAGGCCTTATCAAGGTCAACAATACATTTTTCATACCGCACATTTTATTGTACTCTCTTAAAACAAACAGAAATGTTTTCTATAATCATTTTAAGAGATAGTTTGCTTTGTTTGGTGCCAGATCAAGGCACGTTGGATGCGAGTTGTACCTCGACTATTATGGTAAAGTCTTGTACCCAAGCTTCTATGTTGAATGTAAACTCCCACCCACAAAAAGATCTAGTCATCATATAAAGTATACCTGACTATATAGCGACACACATTAAAAAGTCAAACACATTCTTCTTAGGCTGCGCTTGCAGTGCCGGCACGAGACGGTGCGTCAAAACTAATGTATCAACACCGTCGCGTGCGCTTATAGTAGGCGCAACGTATTGGTCGCGATCGCTGGAAGTCACTTCAATTTGATTTTTCCAGCGACCGCAGCGTGACGTTAGCGTTGCCACAGAAATGCAAATGAGGTCCTTATAGAGCTTTACTGTTAAATAACGGCAGTGGTAACATCTGGAAGAAAGAAGTTTCGGCGCCACAGCAAGTGAGAGACATCCAAGGTACTTCCGGATTAGTAGAAAAAAAACTTTATTGAAGACACACGGCTACACCACGATCTCCCCCTCAACGCGTTTCACGCTATAGAACAGCGCTTCGCCAAGACGACGCTGTTCCATAGCGTGAAACGCGTTGAGGGGGAGATCGTGGTGTAGCCGTGTGTCTTCAATAAAGTTTTTTTTCTACTAATCCGGCAGTACCTTGGATGTCTGTCACTTGCTGTGGCGCCGGAACTTCTTTCTTCCACTTCCTATCTTCAGAAGGCTTCACGTCGGGCATTTAGAGGTCCGTTATTGTACTCTCCTTCTCCATCCCATGTGACCATACTGACACCTGCGGGTGCAGGGACTAACTGCCGGAGCGCAGGGCAGGTTTTCTTTCTTGAGTGGTAACATCTGCTACAACTGCAGCAAAGTGCTGTATTGATGGAAGTGGATGCTTGAACATGTCTTCTAGTATTGGAGATAAAGATGAATACAGTACTGTAAGAAGTGACTGTGTTTAGGAAAAAAACAAAGCATTGGAGAAAGTCAACAACAATGCATCAAGACTACGAAGTAAGCAAAAAGTATTTAAAACGTTGCTTTTCAATAATAATGACTGGATGTCAATGTATATACAATGTAAATGCTGATACAAAATATCCAAGTATCCGTGCGTGAGCAGGGTAATTCCTACGGGCTGAGCATTTGAAAACTAGGCATATAATGCGAACTGCTTTCAAAGTGACATGCATTAGTGATTGTAATAAATCCAGGTGCACTGTGGATATCTTGGGGATAGAAGCCGTGAACTCCCCCGTTTTCACTCACCTCTGTCACTTGTCCCATTGAGTGTAAAATACATCAAATGCAACGGTTGATGGTTCTATGAGTAGGATCATTGCATGAGAATATACAACTGCATGATGAAAAGCCAAGTTACTCACTCCTTTTAACGGTCCACGTGGATTTGTCGGCGTGCTCCAACCGATGTAGGCGACAGGAAAAAATGGTTTGTATGGTGGTGCACTGCGATGTAACAGAACTGGACTACCGGTGTATTCAATTAATCACCTTGATAAAGAGCTAACACTTGAAACGCGTAGGTGGGGGAATTTTTGTCTGTGTATGCTGTGTTTTCCCATGTTGCTAATAAATTAGCTTTGTTTTTCACTTTGGGAACGCTCTCCCTACTTTTTTGATAATTTGTACCTGCTGGAAAGTAGTGCTTGGTCTTTTTTGGCGACTGTTTGGGTGTATTAAACACACAGGATTTTAATGGCGCTTTCTTACAGCGCAAAACGTGTTAAGAGTGGCTCTCGTTTGTTTGCATATGTGCCATTAATATGTTGTGTGTTTAGTACACCGGAAGTCCAGTTCAGTTTCGCCGCAGTGCACCGCCATACAACCATTTTTTCCTGTGTAGGAAAAACACGGTTGAGATGTGTTGGGGGTCTGACGTTTGGCAGTAAAGTGGGTAGAGTTGTTCGGTCAAATGGTTATTATCTAGTTTGTATATGTTTCTGTGTTGTCTTGGCAGTAGTCATGCTTCCCTGTACAGCATTTCACACCACAGCATGGTTAAGCATGTTGCACTTATTGGGGGCACGTAGACATCTTAAGGGGAGCAGATTTTGGCACTCACACACGATCAGGTATCCTTTGAACCATGGTGGCAGATTGAGGGTACGCAGCTGGATGCAGCCAAACGTAGAGTAAAGGATAGTGTTTTCACTAGTTGTACTTACTCAAAAGTTACTTCATTTATATAAGTGGGAAATTAAACTAAGATCTGTTAAATAATCAATAATAAAAATGAGCTGTCACTGCGCTCATTGGATATATTGCATCAGCTGAAGTTGCTTTCATTTGTACTTTAAGCTAAAGGCTTATTTGCCGTTTGTAATATCGATTCTTTGTGGATAGTATTATTACCGTTTATTTGTAAAGCGCCAACATATACCGCAGCGCGGTTCAATGGGGGTACAGCAATTTGATAATTACATGCAAATAAGGACAAACATGCACAAACGGACACAGAGAGGTAACAAGGGCCCTGCTCGCGAGTGCGTACAGTAAAGGAATTCCCATTGTTTCTGTGCTGCCAGAGCAGTATTACTTGCTGGGAATGAGTCCGTTTCAGAAGCTGTAAGTTTCCAGTTTTTCTGTCCTGCATCGTGTCTGTTTTAGGTTGCTGGCATGCGATCTAAATATTTTGGGAAGAATAGTTGAACATGTACATGCCTTTTTCTCAAGCCTTGCGTCTCGTTCATTGAAAAC
Source organism: Ascaphus truei (assembly GCF_040206685.1). Taxonomy (NCBI): domain Eukaryota; kingdom Metazoa; phylum Chordata; class Amphibia; order Anura; family Ascaphidae; genus Ascaphus; species Ascaphus truei. The sequence continues at coordinate 26,100,078 of NC_134494.1, read as the reverse complement.
AAAACGTATTTGGTGTGCAGCTTATTCACACATTTTGTTGCACTAGCTCTGTTAATGATGGAAGAGCCTGCAATGCATTTGTTTTTGCAGTAAAAAAAAAATATTAAAAATGATTAAGAAATGTTAAATAATTTTGCAAAAAGTGAGCTTTTTAAAAAAAAAAAAAAAAAAATACTTTTTTCTTGGAGATAAATGAGATTATTCCATTTACCTAATCAGAACAGAACATTGCTGAAATGTTTATTTTTTATTTTTTTATTTTTTTATTTTTAACAAACAACAATGTGTGATCAGTTATATTTCTACAATGGAAGACGTGAATGCTAGAAATGGCTAGAATATTCCATAGTTATCTTTCTTTTAAAGGAGTAGTCCAAGATGGCAAATTATTTTGTTTAATGTTAATAATGTGTGTGTGTGTGTGTGTGTGTGTGTGTGTGTGTGTGTGTGTGTGTGTGTGTGTGTGTGTGTGTGTGTGTATATAGCAGGGCATCTCCATAGCTGAACCCTGTTAATTTCAGCTCCCGAGATCCCCTACTTCCAGAGATAAAGACCTGTGAATTAGGTGCTGGTAGCTGCTCTGGCTCAGCAAGCAGGGCTTTAAAGTTTGAAGCTCCCGCGTCACATGGGCCAATAGGAAGCTGCACCGATGACATCACGGCATCCTATTGGCCCGCAGGCCAGGAAGTATCGGAACAGCAGTCATTGCGAAATCCCTGCTTGTCGAGGAGCGTGACTACCAGCACCTAATTCGCAGGTATCTCCGGAAGCAGGCGGTCCCTGGATCTGAAATGAAGGGGTTTCCGCTCTGGAGACCCCTTGCTTCAATGCGGGAGAGTGTATGTATATATGTACGACACACACATTTTCTTTTCAACCCCATCATTCTGGTACAGGTTGATCTTGGTTTCATCTGTCCAAAGAATGCTGTTCCAGAACAGGGCTGTCTTTTTTAGATATTGTTTGGCAAAGTCTAATCTGCCCTTTCTATTCTTGAGGCTTATGAATGGTTTGCACCTTGTGGTGAACCCTCTGTATTTGCTCTCGTGAAGTCTTCTCTTTATGGTAGACTTGGATAATGATATGTGAAAAAGTGGTGTTGTCTAATAGCGCTCAAATCTAGATTGTGATCTTTTAAATAAAAGATCTTAGTGAACAATATAATAAAGTGAATTTGCAGTGATTTAAATACATCTTATAGTGTTCAGTGACTATAAACATAGAAAAAAAAATATATTATGTGAATAAATATCTTTGTACGATGCTGCTCAACCTCAATCCAGGATTTCATTCTTAATCCTCATGATATAGCGATGTCCAAGGTGGTTAGGGAGCGCATGGAAAAGAAGAAACATATACAAAATAGTGCAATATGTCTACAACTTCAGGTAAGGAATCCAAATTTCATTCATCCAATGAATTGAATACTCACAGATTGAACTGTGGCAACATGTATATAAAGGTATCTTTAAAGTTGCAAGTTTGTTTCTTTACGTCAACCCCAATGTTGTGCGGTTCAGGGAGGTTTCTTAAACGCTTGCAGTGATAAGAGAAAAGAGCAGGCATAGTGTAGACTGTATAAAAGTTTATATCTGATTAAAATAATGCCAGATTCACTCACATGGTTCCCAAATAAACAGTTTGATCTCAATGATCTACACCGCCGACAAGATGTTACGAAGCAGTCTCCTCACTCGATACACTGGAGGGTTCCCGTCTCGCACGGCTCGCGTACTTCCGGGTTGCAGGGAAATCTCGCGGTGGTTTGCAGTCAGTCGGTGATAGCTTTGGTGACACTCTACGCGTTTCTCCTCATCCGAGGTTTCTTATATATTCTTTTTATTTTTTATTTAAAAATCTAATTCTAAATCAAGGTCGGTCATTACTTGCTAATGTTACTAGATATATACTTTTCTTTGTTTGCTACTATAGTAGTCTAATAATAGCCGTAACATCATATATTTTCAGGTTACTTATGGACAGTATGCCCAGGGGGTGATTTAAATGGAGTACAAAGATATGGGAATTTTTGATCCAAGTGATATTCAGGAAATGTTAGTAAGAGTGGAGCGCGTGTTCCCCTCTTGCCCTGAATAGCTGGGTCATTGAATCTTTCTTCTATTTTTCATTTGTATGAGGAATGCTGGCATTGATACTTATTGTCTTTTTATTTTTAAGGATTCTCATGTGGATTATAAAACTTTTTGTGCAGCTGTAAAACTGCTCAAGAAAGATGCAGCCCTTGTAATTTCAAATTGTATGTTTTGTAAGCATTTACGTATGTAATGTATATTGTAGCTGTCTTGAATTAAAATCCATACCAACAACCCTTTTAGTTAACAGAAACAAGGAAAACTTAACTTTGCACCTAAACACAACAGTCCGAGTTGTAAAATCTCAAGTAATTGGATACCAAGTGAAAGGGAACTGATTTAGCAAGTGCTACTGCAGTGGTGCGCAAACTGGGGGGCGCGAAATTTGTATGGGGGGGGGGCGGTCGGTTGCAGAGGTCCCGCGCTCTTCCCCCAGGCATTTAAATGAATGCCGGGGGATCGCGTGAGGCCTCTGCAACAACAAAACTTACCGTGATTCAGACGCGTCTCCATGGCAACGCGGCGTCATTTGGGGTCACGTGACGCTACTGCAAGGTAGGAGAGGGGGCGCGAGACCGGGGGAGGCCTGGCAGGGGGACACAGCTTCAAATCTTTGCGCTCCCCTCTGCTATTTTATATCAGGGCCACTTAACTGGCCTCAGACTGGCCATGAAGGGCCTTGATTTGACCCGAAGTGTCTCTACAAATAATTGATGTCACACTCTACCCCCCATTGTACCGCGCTGCGGAATATGTTGGCGCTTTACAAATTAACGATAACAATAATGATGACAAACAAGTGCAGACAGATGCAGAAGGTAATGAGGGCTCTGCTCCTAAGCTTATTGGTCTTCTGCTTCTACGTATTTTCTAATCTGGCCCATATTTGAGGAGCCGTGCTCCATATGGTTCATTAATAGCTGGTGGTCCAGGACTGGACACGCATCTACTTGAAAATTCACACATTCATTTGAGCAGCTTGGAATTTCCCATCCGTGTTCCTGAAAGCATTGCCTGGTGGAGAATCTAGCAATAAATCCTTCAGTGATTACTTCAGCACAATAGTACAAGCCTTAGGATGTCACTGGGCTGATTTGCAAGTTGGAAATCAGTACTATGCTATAGGCTCGTAAGTATCAGAGTTAATCGTTTCAGGATAAGGAAGACCAAAAGCAGGCCTGTGTGTGTGGTCTCGTTTCTTAAAAAGCTAATAGGTCTGTTAAAGTCAGACCACAAAAACAGAATGTGCAGGCAAGCCAGGCCCTGTAAGAGGGCTACCAGTTTCTGTCTGTTGTGTAAACCAGCGTTGCGCAAACTGGGGGGGGGGGGGGGGGGGCGGGAGGAGGGGGGGCGGTTGCAGAGTTCCCGTGCTCTTCCCCAAGGCATTTAAATTAAATGCCGGGGGACCGCACGAGGCCTCTGCAACCTCTACTTACCAGGATTCAGCCGGATTCAGGACGCTTGACTATGGCATCGCGGCATCAAATTACACCGTGGGGTCATGTGACGTCACGGTTGCCTTGGTAACGTGGCGTCAAATGACGCCGCGGGTCATGTGAAGTCACACAACCCCAACTCTGCGCGAGGTAAGGAGGGGGCGCACAACGGAGGAAAGCAGGCAGGGGGGGCACAGTAAAAAAAAAGTTTGCGCGCCCCTGGTGTAAACAATGCCCTGATACTTTTCACACCTCATGCATCACACTCATTTGAGTAGAAACGGCACCAATTACGCTATATGTTAATGCATGCTAAAATAAGGTATGATACCTACTTGAGGAGCACATGTAGTGAACGGTGGGCTGCCATTTCCAATGGGGATTTCAGAAGACCACAATAACGTGCAGGGTTTGTTTAGCGCTTGTAATGTATTTACATTCTTTGCTCTGGTCCAAACAAAAATCCGAAATATTTGGCAAAAAAATGTAGAACTCATTGTAGCCGTTCTGCTTCAAACTTGGGACTTCAAAGTGAAATGTGCCTATGGTTTAAATATTTTTTTTTTGTTCTGCCAACCCTGATTTTCCATCCACACACACATACTCTTTTAATAGATTTTCAATTTGCGTTTCCCATTATACAGTATTTTACCAAATAGAAATATAAATGTTGCAATTTCTGTAATAGATTTCAAATCTAAAATAGTCACTTTTAATTACTCATAATGTACCAATTTAGCATTGTACAACACTTGAATGCAATCAATTTAATTCTATACTTATTCAAATGTGTAAATGACAAATATACAGTCTAGAACAGGGGTGCACAAACTTTTTGCCCTTCACCCCTCTGCCTGCTCTCCCTCACTGCTCTCCCCCACTGCTCGCTCCCCCCCTCACCTTGGATCAAGTGTCAGATGACGCCACGTGACCCAGCTGCGTCATTTGATGCCGCATTGTTGTCTGAATCAAGGTAAGTGAGTTACAGAGGTCTCGTGCGGTCCCCCGTCACTTAATTTAAATGCCTTGGGAAAGAGCGCGAGGCCTATGTAGCCACGACCCCTCACCCCCCACCCCCTCCAAAAAAATCTTGTGCCCCCCAGTTTGCGCACCCTAGTCTAGAAGATGCTTAGATGTTTTATGTCGCTTTTGTGGTCCGAAAATTGTAGCTATTGGGGCATGTTTATTAAGGAGCTCTTATTTACAGAGACTTGTGAATATTAGTCTAAAAAATACAAAAATCTGGAGAAACTTGCAGTATACAGTATGTATACTTTGTCCGAGCTATTCTTTTTGAGATGCTCCATTTACTTCCTGTTTTCTAATGTAAGGATAATGTATTGTTTTCTATTGAAGTGACTAGGAAGTTTGGTGAACACACAATGTATGTCGTCTAAAATGTATATTACACACTCTGTAATCAGGATAAAAAGAGACTTGTGATTTGTGTCAAATATGGAAAGGATCTGTTATAAATCCTCTTGGCACCATCATTTTGTAGAAGGACTTGGGGGAGGGAAAGCTTTTTGCAGCGTATGGATGTGTGATTTTGATCATGCTTGTCTGGGTTTCTATAAATCAGACATCTATTTACAGGTGAAGTGGCAAAGGATAACAGATTGGAGGATTAACCCGAAAGCCATGATTTTGGCAGGGTTTTCACATCGCATGCGATCAAGTTTTGAATTATTATAATTGCCATAGAGGCATTTAAGGACATGAGTTATTTCTGTATTTATAACCGCTTTGGAGGTTTACAACATGCCAACACTCAACACTGAATAGGTTGAAAAAACAGAACGTGAATCCCTGCGCTTCTCCCATTGGGCTAACAATAAATGGGGAAATAAATATACATAGTGAAACCTAAGTCTGTAAGACAACGGAGACTTTTGGTTACATCCTTTGATCAAATAATGACAAGCCTGCAAACCAACGTCAAGGTAAGTCTCAAAACTGGTATATACCAGTGAAGATACTTACAAGAAAAGTGAATTTACAGGGACCTTACTGGGAGATTATATACCTGAAAAGGAGGGACTAACCTCCCACAAGCTGCTCAATAAGCAGTTACAGTGGATTGGCGAAATACATTAATCACACCCTAATAGTGGTGCCAACTAGAAGTGTGCTGCTAGGGATTTAATTCGGCCCAACAGAAAATGTAAAACAAATATGTAGCCTGGCTGTGCTCAAAGCTGTGACCATGCAGCAAGCTTAAGCCTATAGGGAACCATGTTAAAAATGGTTTTGGAGCAAAAAATGGCACTGCGTGCTCATTTGCATGTCATTTCCCAGAATCCCTTGCTGCAGTGGAAGTGTTGTGTGCTGGGTGATAATGGTGAAGGGTGGGGTTGCAGACCTGCCTTAGACATGCAGATGAGCATACAGTTATATTTACATATTTGTATATATATATATATATATATATATATAATATATATTCATCGCACTTCTCTGTGAAAGGAGCATGCTGCTGGTGAAAAGATTGACCATACATATGTGAAAAAACAGAAAGTGAATCCCTGCAGTTCTTCCATTGGGCTAACAATAAATGGAGAAATAAATATACATAGTGAAACCTAAGTCTGTAAGACAAAGGAGACTTCTGTGAAATATACCCTGAAGGGGATAATAACCTAAGCATAAGCGTATGTAACTTAGTGCAGTTAAAAACTGGTATATACCAGTGAAGAGGTGGAAGCTACTTTGGAACCTTGACTTTAAGCCGTTGGCAACATCAATGGTTTCCAGAGTTTATCCACACGTTTTAGAAGCATTGTACAATGTTTAAAGGACGGACTTGAAGACTCTGATAACGGGCTCTAAAATGAGCGCACGATGTCAATTGTTGGCTTCCCGCAAATTAACAAGTCGTCTAAAAAATTATCATTTTGTGTTAAATAGATTGTACAGAGAAGTCTGTAGATAGTATGTGAAATAATCTATTCGGAGACAACTTAATCTCACATAAAAATAGTAGTATGCATTTGTTTTGCCTTGAGAATAAGAAAATAGTATTCAAGCACATTTTTTGTAACCGTGCACATTTTCAAAAACATTTAGGCCCAGATCCTCAGAGGTTCGTTAGTGGAGTTAACATGATGTTAACATAACGTTATGCCTTGATGTGTATCTTCAGTAACGTTTGGTTGTCTTGTTTTTGACCGTATTGAGCATTGAGTTCATAATAACGGACCTTGGTAACAATGATATCCGAAATAGGTGTTTCCCCTTAACAACAACGCCTATCTAAGGTGTGTGAAGGTTAACGCAGTGATTTAACGAGAAGTTAGGCAAGTCTTACCCAACAGTGGCGTTACTCCCATGCAGAACCTGAAGTATGGGGTTTGGAGGGTATGCGGGGTAGAGGCAAAAACCCATGTTTCGGGGTCTGGGTGGGAGTAACGCCACCTTCAGGTAAAACGTGCTTAATTCTATTTCAAGCTAACTCAAAGTGGTGCCAATATAACATGACATTAAGCCTGTGCTAATGAGATAACGACCATTGATTTTGCATGTAATTAGCTTTGTGGATACGAGTTAACCTTGTCCGGTCTGGATTTTGCCAACGTGATGTTATGAGCCCTGAGGTAACAGACCTCGTGGATTTGGCCCTTCTAGGAAAGCTCTTCAGCTTCTTTATATAAAGTTGGACCTTTCTGTGTTTTCATTCTTTTGTGGGCTAGATGTCAGTCATTAAACATGTTGCTAGTCTATGGTTTTCTCCATTGCTTATTGATTGGTGGGAGGGAAGCAACGGCACAGTGTGCCTCATAACAGGGAGATGAGACGGCAGGCAGACAAAATATGGTGGAGGACCAGTGTTCAAAATAAACCAGTGTGCTACCCTTGTTACAATGCAAGGCACATAGTAGAGTCAATATTTAATTATCCCATCATTATCATTAATTTGCACAGTTCTTTAACACTAAGGGGCTTATTGATTAAACTACGATAGAGTTCCATGGGAGTTTCCGTGTCATAGTGATACGATTGGCACTATCATAGTTTAATGCAAGGGTGCTCAACTCCAGTCCTCAAGCTCTCCCCCCCCAACAGATAAGTTTTTCAGGATATCCCTGCTTCAGCACAGGTGGCTCAATTAGAGGTGTAGTCAAAGGCTGAGCCTTTGATAGAGCCTCCTGTGCTGAGGCTGGGTTATCCTGTAAACCCGACCTGTTGGGAAAGGGGGGTGGGGGGCGCGGCTTGAGGCCTGGAGTCCCCCCTGGTTTGAGTAACCCCATGAATGTCATAACCATGTGCCACTTGTGCAGTAATGTTCGTTAGGAAGTTATCTTGTTTGCTCTTAATCTAACGTTTTGGTTTTGTGTCGATGCTTCCGTTATTTATGGCGGCTTGCACATACCGAGTGAATTTTAATGTTTGCTTTCTTTTCTAATAGTTTTGTCAGCCTGGCGGATGGCAGCTATCCCGCGAGAGAAAACAACCGACGTTCTTCGTTGTGGTCCTAACGGATATTGATTCGGATCGCCACTACTGCGCATGTCTGACTTTCTACGAGGCTGAAATCAACCTACAGGTAATAATGGCAAAGCAGATAACAATTTTATATATATATATATATATATATATATATATATATATATATATATATATATATATATATATATATATATATATATGTGTGTGTGTGTATATATTAAGGCAGGGGTGCGCAGGGCGTGAGATTTTCTGGGGGAGGAGGGGGCGGCAGTTACAGATGTCCCGCTCCCTCCCCCCAAGGCATTTAAATTAAATCGGGGTTATTTGTATGCTGGTTTAAAAAATAAATCTTGGCTGTTAACATGTTTTCTTAATATTGATTTTTAGGTTGCCATGTAGTGTGAGTTCATAATTGCCTCTATGAAGTCTTAGCTGGAAATCTTATCAAAACACTTGGGAAACGTGTAATCCAAATGATTACAATATAATTGAAGAATTGTCTGAGATGTATACTTTTTTTTTCTTCTTGTGATTAACAGTTCTTTTATGAATCATAGCGAAGTAATATTTTGGCTTTGCATTTCTTGTCACACATTGTGAAAACGAATCGCATGATAAGTTACTCAAACTGCAAGTGGGATACACAGTATTAGGAGTTTGTTGTTGTTGTTGTGTAAGAATGGCTAAAATAAGTCTCAAAGATTTGGCACAACACAAAATCGAAAATATGATTCATTGTCCATTTATTGCTCGTTATAAAAGAACCAAGGGGGTAAAATCATCCTGTAACCCAGGGGTGGCCAACTCCAGTCCTCAAGGGACATCAGCTGGTCAGGTTTGAAGGATATCCCTGCTTCAGCACACTGATTGAGCCACCTGTGCTGAAGCAGGGATATCCTTCAAACCTGACCTGTTGGTGGCCCTTGAGGACAGGAGTTGGCCCCCCTGCGTCGAACTCTTGTACAATTAAAGCTTCTGCCGAGTCCCTTGTTTAGGGAATCTGAGTTTTTCCATATTATTAAATGGAAATGTGAAATTGGTCATTTAGAAGAACTTTGAAAGCCTGAATCTACATTGGGTTGTGTGAGTGAACGTGCACCAAAGAGCTTTGGGATGTATGCTACAGCTCTAATCTATTGTATTGAATTTGTGGCAGTTTTAAATGTAAGGTTTTTTTTTCTTTTTTTCGCTGGGTGGAAACCAAGAGTAAAACACTATTTTCACTATTTTCAGCTCCAGCTCCCTCCCCCCTTCGTTCCCGGGATAATTACCACCAGTGTCGTTACTGGGTTTAAATCTCCCCACTGGGAAACAAAATGGTTACCCAATCTCGGGCCAATAGGATCAATTGGGGGGGGGGGGGGGGGGGGTGTGCCTAGAGCAGAAAGTAGTGGGGTCCAACTCGGAATGACCATCTGAGTTGGGGGTTGTTTAGGATGGACTGCTCCTTTAGTGGAAAACAATGACCGGTGAAGTCTTTTTTGAGCCTCTCTATACATATTCCCTGCATAATTATTGCTTTTACTATATATATATATATACTATATATATATATATATATATATATATATCTATATATATATATATAGATATATATATATATATATATTTTTTTTTACTGTATTTATTAACAAATCGATGAGTACACGTGGCCCGTTTAAAGGGAAACCCTGTTGTGCCTTTCTGCTTTGGAGAGCTATTGACTTATTTTTGCAGAGGCTCTTTATAAAACGAGCACCGCAAGGACGTTCTAATAACTGCGTAGACGCAGTCTTAATTACTGCAACGTTCAACACTTCGTTACCATGTATTGCATATTCTGCAGTATAATACTTAGATTTCAAGCTCTTCGGGGCAGGGACTCCTTTTTCGTAATGTTACCTTTACGTCTCAAGCGCCTATTCCCTTTATGTGTTATATGATTGTCACGTGTATCACTGCTGTGAAGCGCTATGTACCAGGTTGGCGCTATAGAAATAAAGGCATACATAATTCTCTACTGTTTTCAGCCCTAAATTACAAAAATGTTAAATATATTTTAAGTCATGAAAAACAAACAAAACAAAAAACATTCAATGTAGTACAGAAGATGTTATATGGCTTTGTGCTGTGATGTTAGTGGAATTGTTGACTTTTAAGAATGCAAAAGGAATGATAAACAAGAGTTGAAATACACACCTGCTTCCAAAAAGCCTAAATAATGTAAATAACGACATCAGAAATATAAATCACTTCGTGCCTCACAAGTCAGCTTACATTTATGACTCCCGTGAATCCCTCGTCACACTCCGTTATTTAATCGACATTCTGCATGAGTCTCAGAAATTGCGTATTACAGGGGGGATATGCGGCCTTA
>NC_134494.1:26046988-26089547 GCF_040206685.1 Ascaphus truei | reverse complement strand
ACAATAGCCAAATATTTATTTTCAAAATTCCTTTTTTGTTTTTAATGTATTATGTTCCCTTTTTTTTAATGTCATTATGCAGAATAAATTGTATTGTCTTAGTGCAACTAAACAATCTCAGTTCCTGTGCGTGGCCTTTTATATACAGGGCACTTTTATTAATTCATCAGAAATAGTTTGGATGCACTGTGGTGGTTGCTCATAAGTAGGTTAGGTTAATTAATACCTTATATGTTCGATATAGTGCCACTTACTTTTTCTATAGGGTTTATATATAACCATTACAGGGGAAAAAATGAATGCATACATGTTCTTGAGTTCACTTGACAAACTGTACTTTGTTCTGCCTAAAGTATACTCCCTAGTTGGGTTACATGAAAAATATATTCCTTTAGCCTGTAAACGCAACATTTCTGCAGTTATTCAGACTTTAGAACTTAATATTTACAGTATGTAACATCAATGTTTCTCACACTACAGTATATCCAACACGTGAGGGTTGGTCATCCAAAACATCAAATGGCAATATCTGAAAAAATCCTAACAAGTGTGGATAATTTTGTAACATTTGAAGTTTTAACGAAAGCATATTTTGATGCGAGTTTTAATAAGTCATGGTTTTGCAATAAATGCCGTACGTTTCCTGTCTTGAATCACTGGAAATAAATATAAATAAAAACATCACGGAGTTTATTTCAAATGATCACTGTTTATACAAATGGCAGTGTCGGGAAATGAAATTGTTTAACTGCATTGTGCCAATCGAGTGCCCTCTTCCGTTAATTAATTAAACATTTTATTGTGCTCAACAGAATATAATCCTCGGTTGGCTGTCCCAGTATTTTGCTACATTTAAGTACTTGACTTCTTTAGACGAGGAGCTTCTGAGAGAGGACAGGGTACAGATTCGTTCATTTTACTGATAGACTTACTGCCTAGATTTAAAGATGTGACACAACAGATGTGGCATGAGCTAGCAATGTAAAATGAACAGCTTTGCCAAATCTCCCTCCATGGTGATTTATAGACATTGGTGCCAGCTTTCTGTGAATTTTAGAATATCTTTAAAAAAAAAAAAAAAAAAGCATGTTCTTGTATAGCGCTGCTAGTTTTACGTAGCACTTTACAGAGACATTTTACAGGAACAGGTCCCTGCCCCGTCGAGCTTACAATCTATGTTTTTGGTGACTGAGGCACAGGGAGATAAAATGACTTGCCCAAGGTCACAAGGAGCCGACACCAGGAATTGAACCAGACTCCTCTGCTTTAAACTCAGTGCCAGTCAGTGTCTTGACACACTGAGCCCCTCCTTCTCCCATGTCTCCCTTTATCTCTAGCATTCCCCCAAAGAGGGTGCATTGAGTACATTGACCCTTAAAAGTGCTGTCATGATCAGATAGAATGTAGGGTGTAGTACAGGAAGGATTAATAGTGATTGTTAGTGATGTGGATAGATATAGGATAGTACAGTATGGTGTATATATCCTGCGGTATTGCATGCAATACCTCTAGTGTAAAGTGTCATTCACACATTGCTGAACCTTCAGTGGGATTTATGTATCTCGTAACTGAAATGCCAGGTGTTCAGATCTCTTTTTATATATTGAGTGTACGCCTCCACTGTATGATGGGCGGAATGAGAAAGGGGTTTACGTCAGCACACAAGTTTCCATTTAATAATCGGTTAGGTCTGCACTGCAATTAGTAATGATTACTACTGTCGATCATTCAAAAATGCGTATTTTCTCATAATAATGAGCAACTGCGGTAACGCGAAAACAAATGTGCAACCCCGGCACATTAGCTTCACCGTTTACAGTTGAAGGTATCCAGATCTCATTTTGACTTTTCCTTATTGCCACGTCGGTACCAGATGTCCATTTCTTATTGTAACAGTAGAGTTGCTGCAATGTAACAAATAGGAAGCCGGTTTCGACACCCTCTGGTGTTAAGCTCATAAGTTGCACCTTACAACAGTGAGGTATAATATACCCACTGTCTTTTATTGACTTTACATGCCTAAGTTGCTTGTATTTTCCAACTATCCCCAAAAGAGTAAAAAAAATGAAAAACTACCCATGATCACTTATGGCTGTCACCGTGACGACCAAGGATGGTGTGAATACTATTAAACCTTTAACTAATTGGCATGTATTTGTCACAGCTTGTTAAAGAACACTGAATATCCCGTGTGGAGTAAATCTGCAGACACAAAGGAGTCTGGACTTGTACATTAATATTATGTGACCTGTATTTTTGGATAACCGATTTATGGCACGCAGAACAAAAATAGGGCAAATGCAACCCAAACTCCGCAAGTACATTACAGAAAGTGATCAGCCGACCACTACAAAACGCTGCTGATTATGTGGGCACAATGTTATTGTTACTCTCTTTTCCACATTGCTGCCTTTTCAGGGCAAAACAGCTGGCTCCATTATTTCATTGTGTTTGCAGATCCATTTGGAGTTGAATCATCTAAAAGGTACATTCATTATTGGAGAGGTCATAGAAGAAAATGATCGGTTTCATGTAGGTTTCATAGATCGGCTTCAACTGCAACATTCAGAAAAAAATGAGCATAATGTGTGTATTATGTTCATCACATTTGAAATAACTAGCTCCATAATATTGTGTGTGTGTGTGTGTCCATGCAGACTGTGTCTGAGTTAGCAGTAGAGATGAATTTATGAGAACTTGCAGAAAGGAGCAGGTTGATATATTGAGAAAATCCCCAGAACTGCTGCTTTAATTGACAGTCTCATAGGATGTGGTAGTATTTTTAAGACCAATCAATTGTAAACATCTTGAAATAATGTATCCTAAACCTTGTGGGGGTAAGTTTAAATATGCGTGGAAAGTATTGATCATTAACATTCTCTGCATGACCAGCTGGGGAAGATGCATTTATTTTAAAACCAACATTGCCAATGTGACATGTTAAACTTATTACATTTTGCATTTCTTTATATAGAGTTTATTCAAATATTTGCACTGACTATGAACTAGAGACATTGACGTTGATCTGGAATCCTGCCCATTCGTTAAGGGCAAAATGCACCAGGCTTGTTCATCAGTGAAAAATAAACGTAAAACCTAAGGCATTATTTATCGACCATAAACTAACAGCTGTAGCACCAAGTTTAAGTATCTATATGGGTTCTTGAGCTATGCTTTCGTATTGATGGACAGCATTTTCTTGAGAGCTTCTCAGAAGACCCTAACTGGACTTAGAGGGCATCCCAAAGATAAAAATGGTTAATTATTCAATCTTTCAAGTCGTGTAACCTTGGTCTCCCTTCATGACATTTTTGTTTTTGATAGGGAGTTGTGGTTTAAAAAGAACATTTATTTTTTTGTTACGGGCTGATCAGTTTTCTTGTACCTTCATGTGTTTTCAATATTGTTTGCATGTATTTCTCTTTTCTTCGTGTCTCTAGTGATATGGAGTGGTTTCTTTGTGGAATGATATCCTTTTGACTTTGGGTGGTGTTAACAATGCCCTTTTTGGCAAAAATCATACTTTGGACATGTTAAGGCGAGGGCTGATTTGCTATCTTAACTGTTTTCAATAATGTGTTTTAATCTGTTTTTGTAGTATCTGGTTCTGGTTATTTTTATGACGTGTGCTGGCATGGCCTTGGTGTGGTTGTCCTAGCACGGCTGAGAGACAACCAAGGAATAGCTCTGAGCACATCCCACACCCCTAAATTAACATGATCACTTATCACTTTTTTGGACTTTCCACAGTCCGTAAGTATGTGACTATTGGTAGCTGCTGTAACTTCTTATTGTTTGGGCTGTGATTTATATGCAATGAGCCATCGCATATCAAATTCCTTCTCCAAAGTTGATGGGAATCTTTGGAAGACCAAAGTCTGACCACTAATATTATATTGGACTTAGCCGATGAAGGATAAATCTTACACATTCCTTTGGACACAATTCTTTACTTATTGCTCATGCAACAAAAACAAATACATTGCATGCATCACTAACAGTTTCAATATTGGAGGGATTTACTGTCACCGCCCGAGCTGTTCAATTTACTTTTTTATTTCATTTTTTTACTGTACATCTGAAAGACTTTCAAGGACCTGTAAAAAGTTAAACAAATAGATATCGTGTCCAACGACATCTGAACTCAATTGCAAGGCCCGTTAATAGGAATCATAATCTTTAAATAATCTCCACGCCATCCTAAATTGTGTCCGATGTTAAAAATGGCAGAAAATCACAGAACCCTGTTGATTATTGTAGCATCACAAATCATATCGCAGCCCTGTCTTAAAATCCTATGGGTATCTGTACATTTTGAGATTTTAAACCCATGCATTTATATCACATATTATTATGTTATACTTCTTGAATATTATCATTTAAGAGGCATATATTCTAGGATCTTTGGAAGTGAGTTGAGTCAAGTGCAATTTGTACCAAAAACAGCATGTCTGTCATTAAATAATTTATGTATTATTCCAGCCATAAATTTTATTGATGATGCGTAATAATGTTATAACAATCTGCATGTAGGTGTAAATAAATAAGATGAATTGGTGGACAGCAGCGCATGCATCAAAGTAATTGAAAAGCCTAACTACACTAGGTCTGCCAGTGTATAGTCTCAGTACTTATTTCCTTTACACCGTTATCCCATTTTCTCTCGAGTACTAAAATGCTTCAACTTTATTTCCATATCATATGTCTATCTGTGGTCCGTTTGCCAGTGCCATGTTTTAAAACAAACACTGAAAATGTGTTTAAAATAAAATGTCTGTTAGCATGTTTCTTTGTTGAAAATGAGCAGGTGTTCATTGTGGGGTGTAAAGCAGTGTGCTTAGTTTGGACTCCGTTTCTGTTTGTAAAGCTCCGGGTGACTTGATAGGTTCGTGTCTGCTAATTCTCTTAAGGGGATTATTATTCTGACATGTTGTTAGCCTCTGATCAGGTTTGAGTTTGTAGAAGTTATTGAAATCTGGTCTTCATCCTCTACTTTCACACTTTGTCACAGATTGAAATAAAAATGAATAGCTGCTTAAGTTCATACTTAACCTCTTACAGGCTACTCCCCGACATGTTGCCTTGTATTTGGTCTTGTTCAGCAGGACTGCTTTATGGCAATGCGATTCGCACATGTTAAGATGTCCAGAGATGCGCCAGTGACTTATTCCAAAACATTCCTGGGGATTTCATGCCGCAACCCGATCTTCTGAAACAGAATTTATTTCTGCGGTAAGATGGTGTTGTGGTAAGATTCGCCACTCTTGCTGCAGGACGGACTCCTGTTTCGAGTTGCTTTGGTACCAGTGAAACTATAAAGGCAAAGTACAGGCATACCCCGGTATAAGGACACTCACTTTAAGTTCACTCGCGAGTAAGGACATAATCGCCCAATAGGCAAACGGCAGCTCACGCATGCGCCTGTCAGCACGTCCTGAACAGCAATACCAGCTCCCTACCTGTACCGAAGCTGTGCGCAAGCGGGGAGACTATAGAGCCTGTTACAAATGCGTTATTTACATCAGTTCGGCACGTATATGACGATTGCAGCACAGCACATGCATCGATAAGTGGGGAAAAGTTAGTGCTTCACTTTAAGTACATTTTCGCTTTACATACATGCTCCGGTCCCATTGCGTACGTTAATGCGGGGTATGCCTGTATGTCCTTTCGCTATTTAAGTAATGTGTAAATGACGGTAGGCACCGTATACATGTCACGCGTACCAGGCTATTAGCTATATTATTGTTTTATTTCCTCTTTTCTCTTTCCAGTGGAAGAAATACAGAAGACACAGTATAAAGTAGGTAGTGTAGGACCTCCCGAGATGGGTTTACCGTGAAGTGGTTGCTGACTTCAAATGTTTTGGCCAAGAGATTGAACTAAATGACCGATATATATGAAGAACAAATATAGACACAGCATATAGTGAAGTACGAAGTACTTTGCCATATTGGAGGTGCATTGGGGCTTCTTTATCGTTGTATACTTGGCATTATCTCAGTGGCCCTCCAATTAACACAAACAAATATATAATAGTGTGGGTCTGGGTTTTGAGCTGGCTAAGATTGTGTATGTTTAATTATAAATGAATGTGGCACATTCTCACAATGTATTCTGATCCAGAACTGTGTTCCACCATTGTAAGTACAGTACATGGTGACTTGAGAGATCAGAGAGAGTGAAATCCGAAATATGACTTATGTAGTGTTTCTCAGTTTAAAAATTCTTTTTTTACAAGAAATCTACAAGTAAACCACACAAAGAATAATAGCCCAAGATAACTGGCAGCGGGCACTGATTTTGAGAGTTTCCCACTGCTAGCTCTTCTGACCTTAGAATTTGAAGCAGTCTAGGTCTGCGGGCTTTCACATACCCTATACGGAGCATCTCCTGCACAATGGGAAACTTAGAATGAATAAGAGGGTAGCACTACTTTAAGGAGATGTGTGGGCCATTTCCCCCTGTTTTTTGGATTAAAAATAAACTTCTTGACTGCTATTGCAGTGGTGTAAATTAGGAAAAGCACCTTATTTCAAAGAAAAATGATTGCTTCCTTCGTGCAAGCATTGAATTGTAGATGAGAAGGTATTGTCAGAAACATATTCTAAAAAGATGAGTAAATAAAAACTAGGTACATACGAATGCAATTCTCCCTGGAATTTGTATGGTCAGGCTACTCTTTTTTTCAAAAAGAAAATACAAAGTTGGATTTGTACACCTGTCAACAAATCTCCAGAATTCACAAGTACCGTGCAGACATTAAACTCCTGTTCCATGCATCTGTTGCTAGTCTTGAGCGGATATTCACAGTAACATAGCCAGACAACTTGGCAGCTCTACAAACATATTACACCTATATGGTCGTCTTTACTTTAGTTGTGTTTAATTGGTATACGTGACTCAGTTTCTCCTACTTAAGGGATTTATTGGTATGTAAAATGTATTTGAAAAGCTGCCAGGCGCTACTATTTAATTGTAATGCAGACTTGCATAATCACAAATCTCAGCTAAAACGAATGGGACATGGAATTGAATAAGATTTTGGCCTAAACACCATAGTTTTTTAAATATTGCCTCCTAAGTGTGCTTGGTCTTGCTTCTACAATGATGAATATTCTTGATAGTTCCGTTTTGTTAACACCTTCCATCTAGTTTCATATGGAAACTCTCATTGAAGTTGATGGGAAACTAGAAATGGATCCCTCTTTCTCCAATTGATCCCAGTCCTGTACTAAGTACTGTCAGGATTGGTAGGCTTGAAGATCCTCACTCGTCACTAGTTTAGAATTTTGTAGCTTTTGTGGAGGGCGATTTTTTTTTTTTTTTAAATTAATTAATTACTGAATTATGTTATCATATTACATATTTGTATATAGTTTCACTTTAATTACAGCAAGGAGGAAAGGTCTTTCTTGGCAGTGGTCCGTTCTCACAGACACAGTGCATCACAGTCTGCTTCTGTGTGCTTTGCTTATAGCAAATAAGAATATTCCTAACTTTAAATTACCTTCTGAATAGAAATAAGTTTAAAAGATCTGACTCCTGCAAAGAGGTTTGTAGAGCTGAACTTCTACTTACAACAGCAAGATTGGAGAGACACTGGGAAGAGGTCACAGCGACCTCCAATGAGGATAGCACTTAATTGAGCACACCCTGGGCTAGGTAAAACTTGGCGTTTATTATTGATTGATAAAATAAAGATATATATATATATATATATATACACACACACACACACAGTGAGAATATAATGAAATCACGATACAAGTGTAAAGATACAGTACAATCGTGCTCAGGATAAAAGTCAGGAGGGGAGAGCAGGCAATAGGATGAGAGGCAAAATGCCTTTGTGGCAATGGTTAGAGCAGGGTGGTTGAAATCCTGCTCAGAGTAATTGAGAGCAGAGTTCCCTAATTAGTATGAATAAGGTGCTAAACGGTATGCTAAGTTAGCTGCAGCAATCCAGATAAGAGCGCTGGTGGCTGGTGTTTAGTAGTATCAAAAGTGGCATCTAATTGACTTTAAATGATCAGAGCTACAGTAATCATATAGCTGCAGTATACCACTAAATGACAACTCAGATTGTTAGTGTAAGATAACAGTACCAACCAGGCTCGCAGTGGAGACCTAATCGAAAGTATAATGCTCCATTAGCAATTAAATGAGATCTCCATTCTGCATTTAGAACATTATTCAATTAACCTGGTAGAGATAGATATATCGGAGCGTAGGAAGCGAAATCCTGGAACTCCCAAAGCTATCTTAGACTAACTTGCTGAATCAAACTAAATCATAATTTTAATCATTTGCCGACACGGCCTGCCTGTCTGCCCTACACTTTCTGAATGACATCACAGCGTCATGATGCCCTACACATTTCACTCACAGAGCTTTGTCGGGGGCGGTGCAGCAGGAGGAGACCAATTGCTGCCTATAAGTAACGTCCTGTCGTCATGGGAACAGATCTCTTAGTTTAACCCATCTGGTGCTGGTGGTGAGCAGTGCTATGTGGGCTAAGCAGGGTCCTTCTAGAGAAGCAATGGGTCTCCTGTTGTGTAGCCCCTGACAAAGCTCCATGAGCGAAATGCGTAGGGTCTCATGATGCTGTGACTAATACTGGGATCCTGCTCTGAATTACTTTGAGCAGGATTTCAACCCCCCGCTCTAACCATTTCTGCACAGGCATTTTGCTTTGTATTCCATTGCCTGCTCTCCCTTCCTGAGCACGATTGTATGTTTATACTTGTATGTGATTTCATTATAGTCTCAGTGTTCATCTTTATTTTATCAATCTATAATAAACACTGTTATACCTAGCCCAGGGTGTGCTCAATTAAGTGCTATCCTCATTGGAGGTCGCTGTGACCTCTTCCCAGTGTCTCTCCAATCTTGCATTTGCAGTGTTTGTGTTGCATGGTTAGCAACCCTTGTTTGCCACTCACTTGTGACAAATGGTTACAATGTTACACTTGCAACAATTGCATCAAATTCACAGTCCTGTTGAGCAGTGTGACTCTCTACTTTCTTGAACTTTTACTTACTTTGAAAATATTCGGTAAGGCGCAGAACATGAAGAGTTTCTCTGTTGACGGAAACCACCAAGCTATCTGATCCCATTACTCATAGATTAATATTAATTCTAAGATATAATTCTATTGACAGGAGGGTTTTTAAGCATGTATTAACATTTTCGTTGACCGTGTATGCCAGATGCCCTATAGATGTAACGTGTATGCCAGAGGCCCTATAGACATACCATGTATGTCGTCCATAAAATGCTTATTTTGTAGGGGATGTTGGGGCTGACGCTACATTGGATTGGTCGGCCTGATCGAAATTGAAGTGGGACATCCTCTACTTACAGTACATTAACACCAGCTGGTGGGAGGTCACAGCCATGTGATCACTAACAAAGTAGTCACATGGCCACAAATGATGGACGTTCCATGGCGCCCTGGTACCGCCAGGCTTCTGGCAGCAAAAAAGGTTCATTAATGGTAGCTAAATGGAGAAGCTGCCCTCGTAAACCTATAAAGTACATAAGCGGCGAAGGGGGAAAAAATGATGGCCTACAGTGAGAAATTAGCACGCTGTGTACTTTTGTGAAACGGTGCGTCAGAAAGACGGAACTGCAGTGTGTATGGTGTTTGAAGAAGCACATTTACATTTCTATATCACTAGTTCTTCCAAATGTCTGGAGACTCAAAACTGTTGAGATCATACATTAGTTTTATAAATATTGCGATGAGTACTGGCCAATAATAGTGCTACATTTGTCAGCTACTTGTCACATGCTCTCATCCATTAGTATAGCACCATTGTAGATGGATACAGCTTGTATAACAGCGCAGCCGGCAGTATGTATTTCTGATGTGGAACATCACGCGCTGCTAGGAAACAGATCTTCAATTTATCTTTCTCCTTGGAACGTTCTAATCCATTGGGATGAATACTCTGAATTAAGAATGAAAACATTCCATGATTCAGACCAGACCTGAAAGCTGAAAATTAAACATCTGTGATATAAATGCTAACAGTGGTGCTCTTTCCCTCAATGTTGGTGTAGTACCATAAGACATCGTTATTGTCCTAGTTATAGTTTGTTTGTTCTTACAGTATAGAAGTTCTACGACCTGCTTACAGGTACTGTAGATTGTAGAAGACTTAGGTTTCTATTGTGCTCAACATAAGAGTAAAAGTCACATGCTTGAGATCATTATCCCCTTACTCTGCTGACTCTCTAATTACACAATATACTTAACCTCCCATGTTATAACAATTCTGTTTAGAGTACAGGTAGCTTTGGTATAATATCATGGGAAGTGTTGTGAATCTATACTGTAACTGCCTGGGTTTTATGGGATATAGCTTAATTGTGTTGTAGCATGGGTAATGCATTAATTATTTGTTATTTGTAAACTTACTGTGTAATTTGCATTTTTAGCAAGGTACAAAAACAAAAATACGTGTGATCTGGGCGTAATTGGTATTTCCTGGTAATACTTTTGATAAATAAACTGGCTAAAATGTATCACTATCTAAGATACTTTGATTTAAGAAAACGTAAGCCTCCCGTACATGTTTTATAGTAGAAATGAGTGGGATTTTTATGTTTAGGCAAAACTCATTTGGCTGTACTACCAAATGTGTATTTATTTATTTTTAAATACAAAAATAGCATTTAATTTCTCTCTTAGATGCCCTTTTCCATGTGACCATTTACTCAAACCAAAAGGAAAATAGTTGAAAGACCGTGTCAGCCGGTTCAAACATTCACAGCTAAAATGAAACGAGTTCTGTAAGCCCAGTCCGTTTTCGCTTCTATTTACGAGTTGTTCTGTCTTTTCCACAGCTTGTTTTATTTATAAAATGTTTTACAAGGAAGTAATACATTGAGCGTTGCCTCTTGTTTTCAAGTATGTCCTGGGCACGGAGTAATGGTGACAGTACATGGTTACATTAAATGAACAGAGGTTACCGTTAGTCTTGTAATTTGGTTTGTGTGTATAGATTAAAGTCTTAAGTGTCCTGTCCCTGTTTATTACTTTCAGTTAAGGAACGTGCCCTATTTAGTTAATGCCTGTAGTAACAGCCCAAGATTGTTCTCTTTCGGAAAGAGTGAGCGAGCATATGCTTAGCAGGAGTTCTCAGAGTAGTAGCTCCGGAGCATAATTGGATCATCTTCACTAGACGTCCGTAGCAAACTCCCAATCCAATTTGCAGGGACAAGGTACTGTATGCAGTACACAGTAACGGGATACTGATCCCAGAGAATAGAGTGTATTCCCAACATGGGGCACTATTGACGCTATGAAGAAGATTGCTAATTTAACTGATACTAAGGGAAACAAGCATAAGTACCTCCCCAGTGTAGGAGTGAGAGCTCCCCAGAGAAGAAGCAAAGAGTAATGTTATGATTTGCCACCAGTTAATATGTCTAATGTGAAGTATATCCTTGTATGGCGAGCATTATAAACTCGATGTAAACTTTTACAGCAGGGCAAGGAGGGTTACAGAAATAATTAAACACATTTTAGTATCCATTTCTTTGTGCAATTGCAGCTTACATCTGCTTGATTCGCTTTGGATATACTTGGATTATTCTCATTTCTGGGACACCTAACAAGGTTAAGAATAACTGCTGAAATCTCTTATTCATTTTGGTGTAGACTAAGTTATATATGTTATATAAAATCATTCACTGAAATGTAATGATAAATAGGTGAACTAAATTAAACTGTATGGTTGGGGGGTTCCTGTCACAGTAATACAAGAAAATGGTATAGTTATTCAAAAGATTTTACAGTATCTCTGACTTAATTACCATATCCATGATGCAGAGTACACATTATTGGGGTATGTGACGGAGAGGCCTGTAGGCGAGGTCAGATCAGATTCCACACACATACTTTTTAGGATAAACCAAACGTTGAGTGATTTTATTCTCCACAAAACAGCAACCAAAACATTGGGGCTACTGCCCCTTTAAGGCAAAGCATAAAATCATAAAATAAACACCTACTCCTTTCAGGAGATTAACTAAACATTACTGTGGCCCTTTCTAATGACAGGTGGCCCACTAAACTGGTTACCAACTCCAAAACATATAAACAATATTAGCCAGACAAGAGAGCAATGTATACAGTCTTATCTGATTATTGCTGGTCCGGCGTCTCCGATTTCT
Organism: Ascaphus truei; assembly: GCF_040206685.1. Classification (NCBI taxonomy): domain Eukaryota; kingdom Metazoa; phylum Chordata; class Amphibia; order Anura; family Ascaphidae; genus Ascaphus; species Ascaphus truei. Next base: position 26,077,360 of record NC_134494.1, on the reverse strand, counting down.
CCAGCTGCAAGCTTTGAAGTCTTGTTGCTCCCAATATGTCATTTTGCCCTTCCCCAGAGAAGAAGCGCGTTGATCGCGCGAAACGGTCGTTGGGCATTAGTGACGTCACTGCGGTGACGGTCACGTGGGAACGCGACGGATAACACTTGCAGCTTTTGATTTTTATCCATGTTGCAGATCTGTGAGCTACTTGGGACGTTCATTTCAATGGTGTCCCTGCAGCAATTCACATCAGGTTGTATGCTTTCAGGCTTATTAGAGGCGATATAGTTCCTAACAGCAGTCTTATTTACTGCTGTCTGTGTGGGTTTTTTGTTTATTCCGCCGTACAATTAACCCCTTACATCCACTCTACACCATTATTATGGTGGTTACTTATGTATAAGTGACACATTAATTGTTACTATTGGATAGCTTTACTTTGAGCCTGTTTGGGAACTAAGTATTAATGTGATATGCTGCTACTCTGCAGTGTTTTGTGGTGAAGCTAATTAGCATTGTTAGTATATTATGGACACTGGCCCCTCATGTTCTGACAGGGCTTTACACTTGTGTTCATACTAGCATTTTTGTTTACCGTATACTGTCCGTTTCGTTCACATGGGGACTCTTTTTTTTTATGGTTTATTAGTTGTCATTTTATGCATTTTGTCAGTTTTTAGCATGTAATAAAATTGTATATGTTTTAGTTGTGTTATAGTTAGGTTTACGTGGCTATTTCCCATTTGGTCTGTTATAATTTGATATTAGTGGTACTAGTTATTTAACTGGTACTTTATGTACATTCTACTGTTTACAATGAGTGCAAGCTTTAGGGACTTTTAGTGACAACCTCTTGTCACTTATCAGTGTTCTCCTAAGCCATGCTAAACCAGAAGAACGTTCATGGCCAATTTAAGGAATGGGTGCCGTAGTAAATATGGGCTTTATAGATTATTATATGCTTATATTTTGGTGTTTTACTACCACATTCTTTCACTAAAACACTGATTTAAGCAGCGGCTATTTCCTGTCTCTTATTAGCCACTCGTATGACCAGTTAGAAGGTGGTTTAGAACCATAATCCCGGGTAGGATTCCGATACTGTGTATATGGGGGGGAGGGGGCTGTGTGGGAGCTCTTTCTTTTATAAATAAATTAACAGCTTCCTGTTTGTGTCATTCTAGAAGAGAAAAAATTTAACAATCCTTACCCTTTGTAATCTCGACAAACACAGGAATCCAGGGTTAAAGCCCTATAATCCATATTAATCCTTGCACATTTTGGTTACTTGTAGAGCTATGAAAACATGAGTAAAATCCTGCAGCTGAATATTGTTGTTCTCATGATGTTTAACTGTATAACTTTGGTGGACAGAGACACATGGTGTAATTTCCTCTTGGTTGCCAATTTTTTTTGGTAAATCCATTCTCAATTGAGGTCACTTAGTAAGCTAAATTTGGACTGTTTCCGTTTCAATTTGGCAACAAACCAACGTGCCAACATGTAGCAAGAAGTCTAGTCTCCTAATATCAATGTCTGTTTGTATCATCGTTCTTTTGTTATCGCCTGTATTTTTAAATTGTACTATATAGTACTGCTTTTAAAGAGTAAAAAAAAGTATGCCTCTTATATCCTCGGTCATTTATTGTATTAGGTTATCTTTTCCAATGTTTTATGTTCACATCCTTTTTTGATTCACATGGTTACTGTGTTTATTCCATAACATCCATGGTTTCTTCTTTGTTTTTACAGAACCTAATAATTACTATTAAAGCTGCAGACCAAGCAATATTCTATCCTTCTTTATTTTATTTTTTTATTTTTTTAATAAATCAGTTCTGTACTATGAGAAAATACTTGTAGCATATTTTTTTTTAAACTCTAAATTACATTTTTAATGTATTATTATGTAACAATCATTTTTTTATTTCTATAGCAACCATTTACAAAGTCACATCCTCTTCCTCTTCTGAAACAGGTTCTGGCACACCCCTTTTTGAGCCCTGCCCTCTCTCTAGCAGTGCACCAATTGTACCTAGCATCTTTGGTCCTCTTCTGCTGCACTGACTGATTCCACACACATACTTTTTAGGATAAACCAAACGTTGAGTGATTTTATTCTCCACAAAACAGCAACCAAAACATTGGGGCTACTGCCCCTTTAAGGCAAAGCATAAAATCATAAAATAAACACCTACTCCTTTCAGGAGATTAACTAAACATTACTGTGGCCCTTTCTAATGACAGGTGGCCCACTAAACTGGTTACCAACTCCAAAACATATAAACAATATTAGCCAGACAAGGGAGCAATGTATACAGTCTTATCTGATTATTGCTGGTCCGGCGTCTCCGATTTCTCCAGCTGCAAGCTTTGAAGTCTTGTTGCTCCCAATATGTCATTTTGCCCTTCCCCAGAGAAGAAGCGCGTTGATCGCGCGAAACGGTCGTTGGGCATTAGTGACGTCACTGCGGTGACGGTCACGTGGGAACGCGACGGATAACACTTGCAGCTTTTGATTTTTATCCATGTTGCAGATCTGTGAGCTACTTGGGACGTTCATTTCAATGGTGTCCCTGCAGCAATTCACATCAGGTTGTATGCTTTCAGGCTTATTAGAGGCGATATAGTTCCTAACAGCAGTCTTATTTACTGCTGTCTGTGTGGGTTTTTGGTTTATTCCGCCGTACAATTAACCCCTTACATCCACTCTACACCATTATTATGGTGGTTACTTATGTATAAGTGACACATTAATTGTTACTATTGGATAGCTTTACTTTGAGCCTGTTTGGGAACTAAGTATTAATGTGATATGCTGCTACTCTGCAGTGTTTTGTGGTGAAGCTAATTAGCATTGTTAGTATATTATGGACACTGGCCCCTCATGTTCTGACAGGGCTTTACACTTGTGTTCATACTAGCATTTTTGTTTACCGTATACTGTCCGTTTCGTTCACATGGGGACTCTTTTTTTTATGGTTTATTAGTTGTCATTTTATGCATTTTGTCAGTTTTTAGCATGTAATAAAATTGTATATGTTTTAGTTGTGTTATAGTTAGGTTTACGTGGCTATTTCCCATTTGGTCTGTTATAATTTGATATTAGTGGTACTAGTTATTTAACTGGTACTTTATGTACATTCTACTGTTTACAATGAGTGCAAGCTTTAGGGACTTTTAGTGACAACCTCTTGTCACTTATCAGTGTTCTCCTAAGCCATGCTAAACCAGAAGAACGTTCATGGCCAATTTAAGGAATGGGTGCCGTAGTAAATATGGGCTTTATAGATTATTATATGCTTATATTTTGGTGTTTTACTACCACATTCTTTCACTAAAACACTGATTTAAGCAGCGGCTATTTCCTGTCTCTTATTAGCCACTCGTATGACCAGTTAGAAGGTGGTTTAGAACCATAATCCCGGGTAGGATTCCGATACTGTGTATATGGGGGGGAGGGGGCTGTGTGGGAGCTCTTTCTTTTATAAATAAATTAACAGCTTCCTGTTTGTGTCATTCTAGAAGAGAAAAAATTTAACAATCCTTACCCTTTGTAATCTCGACAAACACAGGAATCCAGGGTTAAAGCCCTATAATCCATATTAATCCTTGCACATTTTGGTTACTTGTAGAGCTATGAAAACATGAGTAAAATCCTGCAGCTGAATATTGTTGTTCTCATGATGTTTAACTGTATAACTTTGGTGGACAGAGACACATGGTGTAATTTCCTCTTGGTTGCCAATTTTTTTTGGTAAATCCATTCTCAATTGAGGTCACTTAGTAAGCTAAATTTGGACTGTTTCCGTTTCAATTTGGCAACAAACCAACGTGCCAACATGTAGCAAGAAGTCTAGTCTCCTAATATCAATGTCTGTTTGTATCATCGTTCTTTTGTTATCGCCTGTATTTTTAAATTGTACTATATAGTACTGCTTTTAAAGAGTAAAAAAAAGTATGCCTCTTATATCCTCGGTCATTTATTGTATTAGGTTATCTTTTCCAATGTTTTATGTTCACATCCTTTTTTGATTCACATGGTTACTGTGTTTATTCCATAACATCCATGGTTTCTTCTTTGTTTTTACAGAACCTAATAATTACTATTAAAGCTGCAGACCAAGCAATATTCTATCCTTCTTTATTTTTATTTTTTATTTTTTTAATAAATCAGTTCTGTACTATGAGAAAATACTTGTAGCATATTTTTTTTTAAACTCTAAATTACATTTTTAATGTATTATTATGTAACAATCATTTTTTTATTTCTATAGCAACCATTTACAAAGTCACATCCTCTTCCTCTTCTGAAACAGGTTCTGGCACACCCCTTTTTGAGCCCTGCCCTCTCTCTAGCAGTGCACCAATTGTACCTAGCATCTTTGGTCCTCTTCTGCTGCACTGACAGCCATTTAGTGAACCCCCATACCGAATCTTCGACCGATCGTCAACTTAGCTAATTACTTATCATTGTGTGCTGTGTATTGATGCACATATTAAAGGGGTGGTGGCGGGCGGCACCTTACTTACTATTCACTTATCCACAATTGTCCAAGCTCCAGAAACACTCTCCACTGCCTTCTCCCCCCCACCCCCAACCCTCCTTCCTCGTTCAGGCCATCAATACACTTAGATTAGGTGTTTTTCAATGCAAAGTTTGTCTCCCAATGTGACACACGCACAGTTATTCATATTTTAATTTTCCTTATCCAGGATTAAATGAATACTTTTTCCCTCTAATTTATAAAAATAGTTGACCATATAAGGGAGCTTGAGATCTACTTTTACGACTTAAAAAAAAAAAAAAAGGTGCAGATATTGAAACTTGGCTGTTTGAGAGCTATTGTAATGATAATAAAACGGTGAAGAGCGCTCAAGGATTTAACCCGAAATCAACCAAACTGCTGGATCTCCATCTATATCTAGAATCTAATTACTCCACACCAACTCAAGTTAACTGAAAATAATTCTTCTTTTATTTATTTGAATCACATTACTATTAACTTTTAAAAGTGTGGTTGATAATTAAATAGAAACTTGAAAATATGTTGAAGCCACTCGGTTCTAAAGTTTCCAAAGTTACTGTCCAAAATGCTTCCCTTTGCAGAAGTTTCCTGCGTTCGTTGCCACCACTCCGGCCCGACTTCACTAATTAAGTCGCTGTAAACGAAAGGTATGTTTTAGTACCAGAGGAGCGGCTTAGTGAGTATAGATACTGACTCTGGCACTGAGTTTGAATCAGGGGAACCTGGTTCAATTCCTGGTCTCGGCTCCTTGTGACCTTGGCCAAGCACTTTATCTCCCTGTGCCTCAGGCACCAAAAAACATAGATTGTAAGCTCTACGGGGCAGGTACTGTGTCTGCAAAAAGTACTTAAAACTAGCAGCGCTATACAAGAACAAACTATTATTATTATTTATTATTAATTAGCACTGGGTTTCTATAAAACATGAGCGGCGTTAGATACATTCCTTTTATCAATTGCACATATGTGATCATAAATTCCTACACTGCATAGTACGTCCTATATATTTCATACCACACTTACAATAGACTTCATGTAGTACATCGTTGACAAAGCGCTTGTGTTTGGTGCGAAACGCATCTGAGGATTCACTGTTTTTTTTTTTATTTATGTCGCTGGCCTAAATAAATTTCATTCATTTTAATTTTTTTACTAGTCTTGCTGCGCTGTGCTCCTTATTTTTTCACCTTAATGTACTACATGTTTGGATTGGCAATTTACAAATGAATATATATTGAAACTTTGTCTGAGATACGTTTATTAAAACAAGTACTTTGATTCACAAATTTGCACAGTTTACAAAAGCAACATTTGGAACATTTTGAGGTAAGAAAAGATGAACTTTAAACAATGTCTGCATTTCTATCCAAAAATGATCTAACGCAGATATTTTTAATACTCGTCTCCTTTATACCCACTTTGAACTGCTAGGTCTTATTTCTCTTAGTATGGCATCACATAGTAAAATTAACAAAAAAAATTCTTACAATTCGCGCCGCTTCTCTAGAGCAAACATTAAAACATGAGATGAAGGCTAACTTAAAATGTTTGTTACCATATTTCTTATGTTTACTTTTGGGGATTAGTAAATTGTCTCTATTAATTTGTAAAGCGAGTTCTGAAACTTTAAAAAAAAAAATTAAAAATAAATCCTGATACACCCTTAGCAAAAAATCTCTGTTTTATCTCATCCCCTTATTTTGTAAAATCTGTAACATCTCAGCAGTTATGTCTTAGTCTAGTGGAACTCTCTAATCGGTAGGGTCACAACAATATGTTTGGGATGAAAGCTTTTTGTACTTAACACTGAATATCCTGCTATAGGTTTCCTGTTCAAAGTATACTGTACTCATCCCATGTTATCAATATTCAAGATACAGTAATACCCCAAAAATGAATACTAATGTGGTTGGACGTTTGTGAAGAACAGATTAGAATTATTAACACCAACCTTGCTCAATTTTTTTTAAATTATCCAATGAGTCTTCCCAAATCATAATAATGTCATCTATGAAGCGCGTCCACTTACATATCTGCTCCCTAAAAGAATTAACGTCAGAAAAGGGGCAATTTCTCTTCCACATCCCCAAACATAGACTAGCATAAAACGGGGCAAAGGTACTGCCCTTGGCCGACCCTGATAGTTATAGATAAACATTTGGATTAAATTAAAAAAAATAATAATGGGGCAACATAATTTGCAAAGATTGAACAATAAAGTTTTTTTGAGACCTCACTAAATAAGTTTTCTCTTTCAAAAATAACCCTACTGCCTCGATTCCTCTGTTGTGTGGAATAGAGGACTACAAGGGTTCAACATCAATGGCAACCCACGGAAAATCGTGATGCCAAGATAAACCTTTGAAAAATTGTATAATATCCCTAATATACGATGGTAACTTAAACACTAAAGGTTTAAGAAAGTAATCTACATATATCGACAAGCTATAAATTACTGTGGACCTTTCAGAAAATGTTGTACGTTGGTTTAATAGGAATATTCACACAATCCTATTCAGGCTTTAAAATTATCTCGTTTCAAACCTTTATCAAAATGTTTCTTTAAAACCTTCATATAATCCTTGGTTGAATCACCAGAAAGTCTCACATACGATAGTATCTTTTAGTATAATTTTAGATGTGTTTTAACTAAAAGAAACTCTACTCATGATGACACCATTTTCTCCCATATCGGAAAGGTTTTATTGCCAAAATTAGTATTATTACATTTATTTAAGCATATTTCTCCTCCAGACAAATTTATTATTGGTCGTACACATTTTGTGTATCCCTTAATATTTGTGGGACACATCTAATGCATTACCCAAGGCAGTGAAGGGTTTAAACAATGTTTTTGGTAAATGTAAACAAATCTACCAACAATTCAAAGTAACTCCTAGGACTAGTTGGTACAAATGAGTCCATAAAATAAAACTCTTCTTTCATCTTCTGTAATGAGGTCTTGTGACAAGTTTATTACCTCCTTTGCTGTTCTTTGTCCTCAATGATAGTCTCACCAGGGATTCTGTATCTCTCTCCTTTTTCTCCTAGCTTTTTTGGCAGTAACTTTGTAAACTTTAGAACCGAGTGGCTTAAACAAAGAGATATACATTTTCAAGTTCTTCTTTAATTATCAACCACATCCTCTAGCAGTTAAATAGCTTGATATTTATGACATGAAACAATGTTATGGACCAGCATTCTGTTATACCAAATATAACCAACTCTTGATTTGTAAAGAAAAAAAATGTGTAATCTTTAAAATAATCAATTTCACAAAAAGGGATCAAAATAACATTCGATAAGCAATATTTGCAAATCAAACCCTATGAGGACACATAATTATTACAAGAAAAATCAAGCTACGCAAGCGTTTTGGGGTGTGTCTACCCTTTCCTCAGACTTCACCTGGTATAGAGAGCCCGAAATGCTATTGTAGCTTGCTGTTTCTTGAACAAATATTTGCTATAACAGAGCGCTGGTCTATAACATGTTCACTTGGATTTTTGTGCCCAATGGTGAGGGTACTAGACCAGAGCATCTGTGAACAAAAGGGTAAGTGCAAGCTATGATATATTTTTTTAATCTACATTTGACATTTATTGGATGGCATAAGTCATGTGATATCTATGTATAGCTCTATGAGAAATTAGTGGGATAGCTAATGTCTGAACCACCCTTCAGAAAGCCTTCTGGGAGAAACGCTTTTTTGGATCTCCCAGCAATTGTGAAGTATGGAATGTTGCTTATAAAAGTTAATGGTAATGTGTTTTGAACAAATAAAAGAGTAATTGTTTTTAATGAACTTGACTTGGTGCTGAAGTATTTGGATATGGTTCTTGTAATGTGTTTATGTTGGTTTCTGCAAAGCAAAGGTTGAAAGCCACCAAGTTAAACTATGCGACCATAATTCCATTCTGCTCTTAAGTAATCTTAAAAGCAGAATGTTTATTAATGAATACAACATGTTGCCTCTTAGTAGGAAAGTGAAACATTGCGTGTCCGGCGTCTCCTTTGGAAACTTTTAGCATGTTTAGAGATTAGTGTAATCTTCTGGTTCTTTTTACAAGTGAATGCATCTATTCGGTTCGAGTTATCAAGAGATCTACATACCCCTAAGGTTCTTCATGCTGTGATGTATTCATAGTATGTCCATTGTTTGGAATGGAGCAATTAACATAATTACAGTAATTTGTAACAGTTAGACGAAAAATACCAGATCTTTTTAGTAAAAAAAAATGTTTTTCTAGTATGTCAACTGTATACGTACCCATTGGATAATACATACATATTGAAGAGAAATGTGACATTCCAGCCATACGTAACACTATTTTAGAGAAAAAATGCACAAGTAGAATTAAGAAAGTACTGTACTGCAGATGGGGGATTTTATACTCATCGTGCTCCATTGAAGTTCACCATTTCTATTTTGGGCTACTTTACTAACAGATTGGTGTTAACTGTTTTTCAAATAAATATATATTCCAGATGGTATAATCTGATCGTGTCCGAACCATTAGTAAGCTCTACTTAACAAGAATTCCTTGAGCTGATCTGCATAATTGGGTGAAGACGGTTTTAATTTCTTGGTTCTATTTTACTGGGGGGGGGGGGGAGGGGGAGAAGAGTTACTGTAGTTGATTTTTCTCATACAAGTGCAGTTCCAAAAGCCCTTATTCAGTGTGCTTTGGAGCCGTCTTTTCCTTGTTAGGGAAGATGAAAACCCATTTGTCTCATTAGGGCTGCAATCTTAATAGAAAGACAATACTGATTGGTGGTGGGGGCCAACACATTGAGGGGATTCAACCATGATTGGGATAGACCGAAGGCTATTCTACATATGAAAGACAGCCCAGGATCAAATCGGGTCTGTGGTTTTATATCAGATAGGAAAATGAGCAGGCATGGTGGGCCAAGTGGTTCTGAATTATCTGCAAATTCTATCTTTCTGTGCTAAAAGTTTTATCAAAATGGGCAAGTGACTGTGTTGTGACTGAATAAGTGATCATAGTTATTTAAAAGCTGGGGTTACTTTCAGTGAAATAGACAAAACGTTGTCTAAAATTCTGCTTTTGAGATCTAATAATCGGACACTGTTCTTTAAATTTCCTTCACTGCCAAGGTATAGCATTCATAGCAGCTACTAATAAACACATGTGACAACTAAGAAATCCTAAGGAGAGTGCAATATGAATTATTCTAACACTGTGAATGGTGAAAAGGGCAGTCAGTTAACAAACCTGAACCATAGAGATCAAAAGGCAGGAACTCTAGATGCAGGAGAAGATGGCATACAACTGATAAGAAAAAAGAAAAAGGGTGGGGGGGGGGGGGGGGGTAACCGGGCGCTTCTTTATAATAATGTGAAAAATGTGCACACACTTAATAATAAACACCTATCAATGGTGGATTAATGTGACCTAATGTGCATATAACTAACAATAAAAAATATATATTATAAACACCTATTAATAGTGAAATAATAAATAATCTATATATAAGTGATGAAATAAATAACCTAAACCCAATAATACAATAATAATGAAAAAGCTGCTCAACACCCTTAGATTGAATTGTTCGAAGGTCCAATGGTTGTAGAATTTCTTTCTCCTGGTAAAGGGGAGCGCTGGTTGCTCACATGGAATGGTATATGTGAAAAGAGAAAAAAATGCAATAGTATAGCCAATTAAAATAAAAAGGCCCTATCCGTAATATAGCAATGGTTTCACTCACAAACTAGACGAATATAAAGCCCTTTAAGAATCCTCACACATGGAGTTGTAGGTGGGTCAATGTTCCTTAATCCCTCAGATGATAATCCCCTGAAAATAAAAGGTAAAGAGAATCCCAATAGTATGATATTGCCACAATAGCAGATTGTATTGAAAGTATATGTTATATCACTCACATTTGAAAAGAGTAAAAGTACAGTGGAGAGAACCAACTGGGTGATGTCTCTCGTGTATCGGGTCACAGCGCCGCTTCACTTCCTCATGCGTCACTACCGGTGACGTCTCAACCTCTGGCGGAAGTGTCCTCTATGGTTACTGCGGTGCCCTCAGTTCCCAGCTCTACTAGTCTTGCGTCTCACTCTCCCTGATCGGATCAGAGAAGCTGTGGGAGGACCAGGGAGAGTGAGACGCAAGACGTGTAGAGCTGGGGACTGAGGGCACCGCAGTAACCATAGAGGACACTTCCGCCAGAGGTTGAGACGTCACCGGTAGTGACGCATGAGGAAGTGAAGCGGCGCTGTGACCCGATACACGAGAGACATCACCCAGGTGGTTCTCTCCACTGTACTTTTACTCTTTTCAAATATGAGTGATATAACATATACTTTCAATACAATCTGCTATTGTGGCAATATCATACTATTGGGATTCTCTCTACCTTCTATTTTCGGGGGATCATCATCTGAGGGATTAAGGAACATTGACCCACCTACAACTCCATGTGTGAGGATTCTTAAAGGGCTCCTATCAGAGAGAGAAGAATCTCTGATTCACGCTTTATATTCGTCTAGTTTGTGAGTGAAACCATTGCTATATTACGGATAGGGCCTTTTTATTTTAATTGGCTATACTATTGCATTTTTTTCTCTTTTCACATATACCATTCCATGTGAGCAACCAGCGCTCCCCTTTACCAGGAGAAAGAAATTCTACAACTGATAATGAAGCTTTTAGTTATGGTCTCGATACAGACAGATATAAATCGTTGGTGCTATTCAACTGAGAAATTCTTAGTTCTTAAGTTACAATAAATCTTCATAGAATACCATTTGCTTAAGCTGCATGGGGTTACTTTATCATCTCTGTACAATATGCACAAATGACCGTAATAGCGGGAATATGTTCTACCGATGTTGTAACAGATCTGGTTATCTCTGTGTGACATTGATTATAAATGGGCTAATTATATAAACTTCTATAGATTATGAGCTGTAGTGTTTTTTATTTTTTTTTTTTTTTTTTTTTTAGTTTGTTTTTGTGTGTTTTTCGAATAGCATGATGATAAACTAATTTTAGATGCCCTGAAAATGTTATAGTGATAGTCCCTTTATTTTAAAAACTATGACGATTGTAGTTGGACACCTGCATCCAGCTTCATGGTGCCTCACAATTGGACCTTGGCTTACTTGGCCATGCTTAGCTGCACATGTATATTGTGGGGAACTGTTGTAAGAAAGTAAAACAAAAAAATCTAAACCGTTTGTGTGTTTTTACAGCAGCCATCGCACCAATTTGACCTATCTTCGTTTATGTATAGATTTTTTACAGAATTTGAACCGTGGGGTACCCCTGAGCTAAAACACACTATTTTTATCTCGGTGATCTTCCGGTTCCCCCCATGCAGTTACTGGTGTTCTCCGTGGGCAAACAAAGACTGGAAAGTGACTTGAATAAGAAACGTGAGACCTGCAGCTCACTTCACATACTGTACATCATAAGGAGTAGGAAGCCATGCTTGCAAACGTCTGTCGGTTACATACTCATTTCAAATGGTACACGTTTTTAGTGCATCAGTTTACAGTGGTAATCGCAAACCAGAACATTTAACCAAATGCCCTCTGTTTCTGCACGATTGGTGGTTCTCCACTGGGTGAAAAATGAATGTGTTTAATCAAAATTTTGTTCTTCTTTAGGGAACACGACGTGCTAACAGTGAAGGGGAAGAGGAAGACTCTGGTTTAATTCAACCGGCTGAAATATTTGCTCCGAAAAGCTTAGTGTTGGTGTCCAGATTAGATTATGTGGACATTTTCAGGGTAAAGTATTATACACATTTACGTTTGCTTTGTCATGAAGGAAATCTGGGATATTTGTATGAGGGTTGGAAAGAACATAAATAAATGAGACTTCTGTTTTTGTTTGATCTTGTTGAAGCAGTATTGAGTCCACTATATTCATTAATCGATCCCAGTGTCCGTTCTTCATGACTTTGGGCATGTCACTTAAATTAGTGGAAACATAATTTAAGTGACATAATACATAATAAAGCATGTATTAAACATAAAACATAAAACATAAAAAATTGACATTAAACATAATAAAAGTACTTTAAAGCAGCAGAACATTTAGCACTGCGCGATTTTTTTTTTTTTATACACAGCTGAACCATGTTAATTTCAGCTCCGGGGACCCCCTACTTCCCCCCTACTCCCAGAGATACTTACGTAGGGGGTGCCAGTATCTGCAGCCAGGGAACTGTGTGCCTAACAAAATGGCGGCATTTAAATGTCCCGGGGGCCAATAGGAAGCCGTGACGTCATCCCTTGTGGCTTCCTATTGTCCCACGTGACCTGGACATTTAAACTCCCAAGAGATACCTACACCGCTCCGGAGGTAAGTATCTCTGGAAGCAGGGGGTCCCAGAGCTGAAATGTAACACTGTTCAGCTCCGGTGACACCCTACTTCAAACCTATAATAAAATATATATATATATTTGTTTAAATCGTACAGTGCTACAAGTTCTTCGAACTGATTACACATTGAATTGTTGGGTAGTTAAAACAACAAAACATTTACTTCTAAGGAAATTGGTGCTCAGCAATTGAAAAATGGCGGTATCTTGGGAAGGTTACCGCAATAAGTTATTGTGGCTAAAAAAAAGATATCTGGGGGGGAAATAGTTTCTTTGAGGCTTAAAAGTGTAATCTTTAATTAAGGTCCATCCAATATACAGTATCGCTATTCTCTGTACAGTGTACAATAAACTTTATTTTTTTTTATCCCCTGGTACGAATGTTTTTTTTTTTTTTTTTAATCAATTAAAACTAATACAAGGTGACTGCTTGGCCAACCAATAAAGGTTGGAGGGTCACGTTCTGATGATAATGGGGTTGCTTACTAGTTCACCACAGTAAGGCTGACCTAGTAGTCATATTTTATCTCCTGGGGGAAAAAAAATCATATATCGAAGGAAACTAGGGGTTCCTGGAGCTCAAAGCAGCCTAGTTCGACAGTGCGAGTCCTGTCCGCATAGCTTATGGCAGGGATGCTCAACTCTACTTGTCATATCCCTCCATCAGGCCAGGTTTTCATGATATCCCAGTTTTAGCACAGGTGGCTTAATCTGAGCCTCTGTCTGAACCACCTGAGCTGAAGCAGAGACTGAGCCACCTGTGCTGAATCAGGGATGTTCTGAAATCCTGGCCTGCTGGGGGTGTTTGAGAACTGGAGTTGAGCACCCTTGGCTTATTGTATTTAATTTATTCATCACAATAGCATTAATTACTGGTTTAAGCGATTTGGCCCTATAAAACTTTTCACTGATCGTACAAGGGAAAATACTTACATTTCTGTTCCCTTTTTACCAGGCGTGCCTTGGGTTGATCTACACTGTTTATGTCGACAGTCTGAATGTGTCGCTGGAAAATCTCATCGCAAACCTCTTAACATGCATTGTCCCAGCCTCTGGGGGCTCGCAGGTAAATGGCAAGGAACTGTATTTTCTCAGCTAACTTAATTTATAGCGAAACCTTCAAAAATCCTTTGAATGTTTACATTATAAAGGCTCATGCTTCAGTCGAACGTTTGTCCCTGTGGCCTGCCTTTTGAAGATTCCATCTCAAATTCCATTCCATGCTAAGGTCAAATGGTTAATTTTCTCATTGGATTTGCTCTCTCTGGACACAGTAACAAATCGAATTGTTTATAGCACATTTTAAACGTTTTTTTTCTTCTGCGCATTATAATTTTGTTCCTGCCTAGTTTTCCGTGTGTCCTGTGTTTGTGTGTGTGTATGGCTGCATATCTTAACTTTACTTCTCCGATATCCTTCACGTGTTAAATTGTGCATCACAGAATAAATCAAGACCCAGGAAACAGCAGCTTGCAACATTGTAGGATTTTACCATGACCCACAACTTTTAGGGCAAATGCATAATCCGCTTTACAAGGGAATCATCCTCACAGAGGTCCCATTACAAATATGCATACTGCTGTAGAGTTTTGTGTGAGATGTAGCTTGTCAGATTATTGAAAAGCTAATCAATTAAAAAGTGAAAATAATATTTGTAAAAGTAATGGGATCTTGATCTGCATTTGTTCTTCACATTACTCGTGTTCACAGCACAGACTAAGGATGATACAATGCTTGCCAGATTTAAGTGGTTTAAGAAAATGAGCAGTTTGTATTATTTGCTTCTGAAGAGGCTCATAGGATGAACACTCAAAAAGACGTAAAATATGTATAGGTAATCATAATGTTAAGGGTAATTAATCAAGAAAGAAGACCTACCCACGTCCTATAGAGGTAAGTAATCGCATGGTTCTCCCCGAGAGAGACTTGAGATCTTCAGTGTTCCATGCCTTGGTGTGTAGACGCCAGCTTGATTTGCAAGTTGTGCCGATCGAAACACAGTACAGTATCTGAGCGTAAAGAAAAGGAACACAACAGGGTATACTATCAGCAAGTAGTATAGTTAAGCATGGGATAGAGAGATACTTTTTTTTTTTTAAATAAAGTTTATTGAACTTGTATTAAATGGGACATAAACTCCCCAATGCATTTGCAATTCAATTTGCTGTAGACCGTGAGAGAGTAACACCATATCCATTTAATTAGAGACCAAGGCCCTGCATCCTCCCCCCGGAACGGGCCCCTCATACATTGCTTTGACTCGGGTCCTCTTCTCCGAGGCCTCTCAACCCACCTTTCCTGGTCACACATGCTGCAGCTCCGCGGGAGCCCTGTCCACGTCTGTCGGGCCTGTCCTGGTGCCATGTGTTACCTGCGGAGACTTCATCCGAGAAGCATTGCATTTTCTGGTGGCAAAAATGCAGTTCAATGTCAACCAAGCACGTGGAATATTTCCAAGTCTGAAATAAGTGAGAGTGTATTGCTTATATTTCTGCACCTCTGTCAGATACTATATGCTCTGTTAACTTGAACTGAGTCGTGGGAGGGATATACATTTTTTTGTAAAAATCTGTTGGTGTATATTGTAAGCTTTTTATTACGTTATGTCCTTAAGCATCGTTACATGTTATCCTTGATTAACTGTCAAAGTTATTCTTTTTAATGACACTATTACTAACCTTAGGACATTTCCGTTGAGTTTCTCTACTCCTTGAGAAAGCTCCCATGAGTCGTAAAACGCGTTGGAGAGTTATCCTTTTTAATCATGGTTCAATAAACAATATTTGTTTTTATCATTCTGGCTGTCCCCTGCTTGGCTACTTTGTTGGCAGTGTGCTGCTGAGTTTTTTTTATTTATACTCGTACCAGAGCTGAAATGAGACTTGGAGTTTACCCCTGAAAGTAAACAATTTATTTCATTGTGTAACAGTTTCATACTGTAGCTTAGTCAAGAGACCTCTCCGTTTCTCTGGTGGATCTCTCTGATCTTGCGTCTCATGTAGATGGTCAGCTTTGGTGTACATTGTGCTTGTGCTAACCTCTTTTTTAATCCCTTAAACTGTGTTTGTGATTCCCAGATTTACATGCTGTAAACGAAAACTCTAAAACCTCTATTAATGCACTACATTTCCACTTTATGCTAGTGGTTGTTGCTGTATTACATGTTTGTAGTGCACTGCATTTTTCTTTCTTGCTGCCCATAGTCTGTATAGCAAAAAAAAAAAATACAAGGAGATGCATGCGCGGCTTCAAATGGAATGGATGTTTGAGACGCAGGCTCCGGATTTAGACGGGCTGAGCGGCAGTAATATATACATCTAGGATCGATCCAAAAAGCATGATCTGGACCAGTGGAACACGCCCCGATGGCCCCTAAATACATAGGTCAAATCTCTCATCCCTCTCCAATCCCAAAATCACAGAAATGGCCTTTAGACAAGAAGATGCGGACAATCGGGTGAGGAGAAACAACCTTCGAATCAGTAATATGGACAGTCACAGCACCCGGAGTGCTGGTTTCCGGACCCTTCTCCCAGAGATCCCCCCAGAACAACAATTTATGGATTTCTGCCATAGGGCTCTCTGCCCCAAACCTCCATCAAGCGAGTCCTTAGACTGCATTTTTATAAAACACAGGAGGGCCCTCCTGCGTGCAACCCATGACGACCGGACCCATAACTTTTCCAGGACATAGATCCTACATCGCTGGCCCTGAGAAGGACTTTGAGGCCAGTGACTGAGATCCTTTGGAAAAAGGAGGTCCGATATAGATGGGGCTGCCCATGTAAGATCCTGGTGAGCCTTGAGGGGCGGGTGAGCACCTTCCTGGGGATTGTCCTACCACAAAGCCTACAGGCTCCAAAACCCCAAAGGTACCCGGGACCCGGAGTGGCGCCGAGTCTCAGAGGACACGAGCTGGTAGTCTGTCTTCGTGCTCCGAAGTGAATATTGTTATCTTTGTTCTTGCAAGAGAGACTAGGTAACCCCATGCTGAAGTGTTCATCAGGGCCCGTAGACCAGGCCAATTGGAGTTCCACCTACAAACTGTCTTGAAAAGCAATATCCTTTATAAGCCCCCAAAAATACATATATAATGTTCAGCTATTTCTGTGGTTACACCTGTTAATGCTTACACTCATCAAGGGGTTCCCCTCCCTGGAACTACCCTACTGATTCAGAAAGGGTCAAACTAATAAAAACTAAAATCAATATTTAAGCACAACCTGGATGTTTCACCCCATCAGAATACTGTATAGACTGCATTGCATTATTCATTTCTTTGAGAAATTCTTTGAGCGTAGGGAGTCTAGCAAAGGGCCAAATCATACTATGCGAAGACTTTAACGTCACACTAAATAAGTCTTTAAACAGATCAGCCCTCATGCTAACGAGTCAAACCTCACAAAGCTCAGAGGAACACACACAACTCTTAGAATACCGTAGTTAAAGGTCTTTGACCTCGTTGATTCCTGGAGGGAACTACAGTAAATCCCAGGACCGGCGATTTTACATTTGACTCGGCCCCCTACACAGGCTATAAACCAGAATAGATTAGATTTTTAACATCAGCCTCTCTAATCCCCCAGGTACAGTATAATTGACAAATATCAAGGAAATCGCTTTGTCTGACCACGTCACAGTGGAGATGGACCGCACCCCCCCCCCCCCTCTCTTCTGTTTATGGCGACTTAATGAATCTCTGATTAAAATTCTGGAAGTCGCAGAAGCACTGGATCAAGAGATTAAAAATATTTTCATCACAAAGTGAATAGTGTCTCAACTGAGTTTTCTCTTTGGGAATCCCACAAGGCCGTACTTAGAGGAAATATTATTGAGATAACCACAGCTGGAAAAAGATGAGTCTTGCGAAGATATAATATGTGCAGATGTCACGACCTTAGTCAGCACATAAATGTAACCCTTCCAGTCGGATCTTGGGGGGAACTAAATACCTCCCTCTCATAGGCGGCAAGGAGAGCGATGGCCTGGACCAAACCAAAATTATTTGAGACGACTAATAGTCCGGCATGGAATCAGGTTTATCGACTGAGACACAGACATCCCCTGCACAGGATCCATACGATCTGCACCAAATCGGTAGTCTGACCTGAAACCTAAACGCAATTGCTAAAGTATTCAACAAGTGTTACAGATCAATGTGAGTGGCTTCCTGTGAAAAATGAATGTTCCTTTTTTTCCCTTAAGTCCCATGCAATTCTAAGCTTATCTGGCAGTTAAGTGTATTGTTCTGCCCCTTTATAGTTTGTTCAATGATGGCGGCATAATTAGTTCACAAACAAACATGTGCGCGCGCACGCACGTTTACAAACTGATTAGGCAAAGATTGTAGTTTACTATATTTAATGTTACTGTCACGATTCTACTTTGGTCCCAGGAAGGACTTCTCCTTTACTAGCAGATTTGGTTAAAGCAATGGTTTATGTCAAGGGTTCTCAACTCCAGTCCCACACCCCCCCCCAACAGGTCAGGTTTTCAGGATATCCCTGCTTCAGCACAGGTGGTGCAGTCTTTGACTTAGCCACTGATGGAGCCACCTGTGCAGAAGCAGGGATATCCTGAAAACCTGACCTGTTGCGGGGGGGGCGGGGGGTCTTCATGACTGGAGTTGAGGACCCCTGGTTAATGTGAAGAGCTCTCTGCAACAGCAATATACTGATTTTTTTTTAAATTTTTTTTTTTTAATACTGGAATCGTTTTATAAGCCTCATTTGGAGTATCGTACTATCATCTATAGACATTCTTTCTCATTCTGCATGTCTTATACTTTTTGTCACAAAACCAGATGCTTAGAAATCCCTGAGTGCTTATCTTTGGACTCTTTGAACAGCAGGTAATGAAATGTTGTCAGGATTTAAATAACGCATTACCTGAAGTAGCTCTCTGCATTTACTAAAACAACATCATTTCATTCTTAAGCCTGTGACCCACATAATTGAGTTATATGCTGCTTTAGTTACATTTTTTTTTTAAATGCTGTCTGTCAATGTGAATTAACTGATCAGCTATATTTACATGAATAACTGAGAACCTTTTGGCATAGTTTTTAACTCCTTGTCCTAGTTTTAGTGACTAGTTTTATCATTTAGGAAAGTATAATTTGTTTGCCCCTCGATTGTCCTCACGCCCCATTTTTCTAGATGAATAGTACTTTGCTAATCCGTTGGATTTAGTGTGAACATGATAAACGGTTATCTGGTAGCATGCATTAAAATGCTGTCCACATACCATGTCAATCAAAATACTGTGGAATAACAGAAATGTTAATGCTATGTTTATTCAAATGTAAAATGACACCATGTAGAGGCATAGCTGGATTAGTATTGATCTTGGTTGTTATAATTATTTTTAGATCTGCCAAGTCTCTCAGTATACATTTACTCATTATATTTTGAATGCAGACACGGTGCGTGCATTTGCATGTCATTACCCAGAATCCCTGGCTGCACTGTATGCTAAGAGATAATGGGGAAAAGCAGGGTTGCAGAGCTGTCTGAGACGTGAATGTGCTCACAAGTGGTATTTTTACTTACTGAACGCTACACTGATTTTTTTGTTTCATTCATATCAAAAGGGCTTTTCATTCTTCTTATTTATTTATGTCAACACATTTTGTAGCCCATTTCATTCAGCGTGTGAAATAACAATGTGGCATTCACAAATATCATTTAGGGTGACCAGATTTTCATAATTAAAAACCGGGGCACATTAAATGGAGGGTCTGCACACGGCAAGGAGTAGCAGCCATGCTCACAGGGTCTCCCTGTTGCATGTTTTTCCCATAGCACAGCAGCTCCGTTCTTGCTGTTACGGGCCCCTCTCCCTGCCGATACCGTCCCCTCCCCCTCTTTATCTGCAGCCGAAACCGGGACGTTTGTAAGATTTTAAACTAATTGTCAGGACATTTGCTGCAAATTCGGGACTGTCCCGGCTAAACCGGAACATCTGGCCACCCTAATGTCCCTTATTCTTGGATGCATGATTTATATTTATTTACAGTGAATAACTCAGGAGTTCTCTTTTTATCACGTAATATATTAGAAAGGAGGCAAGAAATAAAGATATAAAATGGGGGCCTGATGAAGGGCAGATGTCTCATGTGTCTGGATAATAATGTGTATGTTTATATTCTGTATGTTAAGGTCCGTGTCTTTCAACCTTTCAAAGTATTTCTTGACTCCATGTAAAATCATATGACATATGCAACACCTCTACCCCCGGCCAACAGAAGAGGGGCCACACACCAGTGTCCTTATGTCTCTCTAAAGGTGTAAATCAGGGGAGCACAATCTTTTTCTCCTGCTCCCCCCTGCCGGCTGTCCCCCCTCTCTGCATGCGTTTCCTCCTGTCCCCCCCCATACTTTGGTTCAGACGTTCTGGACGTCATGTTGCCATGACAACGTGACTTCACATGACCACGCGGCGTCTCCAGAAGCCGTCTAAACCAAGGTGATTGCAGTTTACAGAGGCCTTTGCCGCTTCCCCTGGCATTAATTTAAATGCCTGCGGGAACCGCGCGGGGCCTCTGTAAACCCCGCGCCCCCCACCCCCCCGCAGATAATCTCGCGCCCCCAGTTTGCGCTCCCGTGGTGTAGATGATGCTCAGCGGTCTTTTACTTTATTCTCAGGGGGCTGATGATCCGTGCAGGGCTGGTATGGTGAGCAATAAGTAGAGGTTGCCAGGAACTTTTCTGTTACTTTATTAAGGGAACACATAGATCACTTTAGGGGTGCTCAGGCAGCATTTCCCCAAAAAAGGCACATTCTTCCAATTGTGTACAGAAGCGCACACTATCTTGAATTATCGCTGTTCCCATCTCACAGGAATCCCTTGGCAGGGTGCCCTCTGGTTCTGTCCGAGGTGATAGGGTGTAATCTCTCATGCCAAACAGACTCTTACCCCTAGTACTTGTAAGGTGACACTCCAAGGCCGTTACTTAAGGAACCTCCTTTGGAGTACCTGTCCATTGTTGTGAGTGGAACATGCTCAGAGCCATATAATGGGGCCCTATCTTTAGGAGTGGCAGTTCCCTAGCTGGAAAACAACAAAGTGATTCTGAATCTAACTCATGTAGTTACAGACTTATATTATTTACATTGATGAGTTCCCCCTCACTTTGGGTCCACTAAGATCTGAACTAAGATGTGAAGCGCAGAGTACACTTTTGGCGCTATATAAATAAAGACATGCAATATAATACAATACAACTGGAATGTTCCCTCTGGCTCTATAGTCTCCCCGCTTGCGCACAGCTTCGGTACAGTTAGGGAGCTGGTATTGCTGTTCAGGACGTGCTGACCGGCGCATGCGTGAGTTGCCGTTTGCCTATTGGGCGATATGTACTTACTCGTGAGTGTACTTAAAGTGAGTGTCCTTAAACCGGGGTATGCCTGTATTCACCATTACTGAAATACTTTTATGTGAGATATCTAGAACCTTCCTGGGTTACATAGAAGACCGGTTGAAAACATTGGCCAAAACAATCGGGAGTATAAACTCTTGCGGTTCAAATCTGCTTTATATCTAATTCTGTGATGTGTCCGGCGACCAAAACGGAGTCATTTTAAATTCCAATTGGGAATGTTCTTGTGCTTTGCAGAAGCTGTTTTCCTTGGGAGCAGGAGACAGGCAACTAATACAGACTCCTTTGCATGAAAGTTTGCCTGTCACAGGGACCAGCGTGGCTATTCTTTTCCAGCAGTTAGGTAAGCATGTACTTTTTATATAACGTCCAACTAATCTGTATAATATGAAGTCATGTGTAGGTAATCTTGAACGAAGACTTGTATTTAATATGCATTTATCATCTCAAATTTAGTAGATCCAAAGGCTTTAAGCTAATGCTATACTGTACCTCATTCTGTATTATGCTAAATATTGTTTTTTTACAGAGCATGCACAGTAGTGTGTTCTCATAATGCGTTTAGAATGTAAGCCCTTTAAGTTTTTTGGGGCCGTGTTGAATAATAATTACTGATTTCTTTATAGTATTATTAGCATGACTATTATTATTATTACTGTTATTACTTCCAATTACTTTTCCAGTACTGACTTTATTTTGTACATGTAGTGGAAAGGTATTGTCTTTAATGTCCATGATTAAACCCACAACCCCAGAAACAAGACCGTTTTAACAGTTGGAATTTCTTGGTTCGTGAGAAATGGACCGACCGCCAGGTTCTCGGCAGTTGATTGCAAAACCCCCCCAAAAAACATTGCTTTCAAATCACTGAATAAGGGGTATTGTAGAAAATTGTCACACACAACAATACAATAATGACCCAAACAGAAAAATAGTTTAAAAAAAAAAAAATCTAAAAATATCGAAGATAGATTGCAAAGCATATAAAAGCGATGACATGGGGGACCTTCGAAATGCCAACACATTTTGCGCCGGGATGCTGCTGATTTTTGTTGTCGCATGCAGTCAATAAGTGGTTAATGGGTGATCTCTAAAGTATCATGACTAAAGGCCTATATTTATTTATTTATTTATAAAATGTTTTACCAGGGAGTAATACATTGAGCGTTACCTCTCGTTTTCAAGTATGTCCAGGGCACAGAGTTATGATGACAGATACATGATTACATTAGGTGAACAGGGTTATGCATTATATATAAAGACATTGCATGAATAGTTAAAGATTAAATACATTCTAGGTGTATGTAACAGTTAAGGACCATATTAAAATGTGAGACAGCTTGAGTTTTGAAAGAACTTAGGCCACGCTTATAGTGCTTGCGACGCGAAGTCGCCCGAAAACAAATACATTTCCGCCACCGCGTGCTCTTATAGTGCACGTGACGGCGACGTCGCGAAAACCTGAGGCCAGCAAAATTTGATTTTTCAAGGGCGGTCGCGTCACGTGACGGCCCTTGAACAAACCAAATTGCCGGAATCCCACGACCCGGCCGCCCGGCGAAACATAACTTTCGCCGGTGGCGACGGGTGACGTCACCCGCCGTGTCGCCGTCGCCAACGACGGCACTATAGACACGGCCTTAGACTGGTGGCGGCTGTGAGAGTCTCTGGTAGATTGTTCTAGTTGTTGGGGTGCACAGTAAGAGAAGGAGGGCGGACGGATACTTTATATTTGCTTGTGGTAAGACTGGGATCATCCTTCTCCATGAGACAGTTAGTGCCAGCAAGTCAGAAAATAAACGTATTTACAGGTAATTTGTTTTTGCAAAATTTCCTACACTGTAGTGGGAGCGGATCTGACTCCACAAACGGGGGCTTTTTGGCTATTATTGGCATATAATCATTATGTAATCTTTCATTCAACTTTAATACGTGTTAAGAACCTATTCCGAAAGAAGCCAGGCAATGTTTTGGTTGGTGAATGTTCAAAGCTGTGCACACGAATTATGTTCACAAATCCCATTAACATATAATGCGCTTCGTGCCTGGAACTTAATCACACCATTTAAATATATAAAAAAAAGTAATACCAAATGACCCAAAACTAACCTTTCAAAACAAGAATTACGATTTAAATTTAGAAAAGTAAAACAATGAATAAATTGTAGCGTCTTACTCGGGAAAAGTTTTTTCTTGTAGCTTACAGTAACATTTATGGCACCCATAAGTACATTTAATTAAACCAAAATTGTTGGCCACCTATCTTGAAGTTATAAGGGCTTTCTCTAAAGTTCACCAAGGCTGTAGTCTTTTCTGACATTGCCAAACATTATGGTTATATAGTTATATGCATAGACATGCAGTAGTATAAACCAGTGCTTACCAAACAATTAACCTGAAGCATCATAGTGGAGGCACACCCATTTGCTAATGTAAGGTTGTTGTTTTTTTTGGTTGGGAGGGATCTGCCTAAACAGAGGTATTAAAAGTACAACATACAATATAACATGTATTTTATAACAGCGGGTTTCAGGCATACTGTAGAAAAGCCTGTGAGCTGTATTTGCTAAGCAGTGCTACGCCTTAAGACACCTTCTTGCCCAGTCAAAATGGAGTCTTGCCGAGTAGCACCGCTTACTAAAAACGATTCTGTGTGTTTTGATTAAAGACCACCAGAGAGGTTTTCTTTATAAGACCAGGGCTGATTTTTGGGCTTGGGTTGCTTGCAGAAAACCAACAATGGGAGAGAGAAGAAAAAAAAAATATTATATGCTTTCCAAGACAGCAAGGTTCCTTTTGATAAAGACACATTCAAAGTGGTGCAGGTGGTATGATATGTACTGTTAGACAACCTCGTATATTGCACAGATTATACACAAAGCAAACTCCATCTATGCTAAGGGTCTGGTGTATCTTAACGGGCTTTCTCCAAATGATTGTATGTCAGGGTAAATAGATCACATAGCGAAATGATCACAAATGTAAATTCAGTTTCGGGGGATATCAAACCCCTTCGTCCTGCCCGTTCCCACGGTTGCTAAACAGCGTGGTACTTCCCTTCTAGGCTCTGATGTCCAAAAGCAATATGATCTCACAGTCCTGTAGATCCAGACCAAGGTCCACTTATAGGTACAGCTCCTGCTGGTTCTTCTTCCACTTCACAAATTCTCATTACGTATTGACTTTTTTGAGTGTGGGGAAGCCATTACTTAATTATCAGTGACCATACTGCTCCTGGACACAACAAAGGATGTGTTTGATTTGGGGGAAAACATGAACATTTAACATATGTTGCGGTACATAGTATTGTGACTGTTGTCATATATAGCAATATGCTGAGCTTCTTGTATTTTGTGTGACGTCTGCCTAGATGTAAACGATGTATTGCTTTAGTATCGCACAGTTCTACAAAAGTATAACAGTTCTCTCTGCTCCTCAAGGGGTTAATGATGATTCCTATTTTCCAAGAAATACCTTAAACATGATTTTAAGATTCAAGTACAGAAGGGCACGAAGGTCACATTTTTGCTGCACTGGTCATCTTTATCTCTTCCTGGGCTTCACAAAATCCAGAGGTCTGCTTCTGCTATTGTTCTTGGCTTGATGAGTAGGTATTTATTACTTAATGTTGCTTGCAGGGTGAGGCAAAGTGTAGGCGTTTCTGTTTTCCCTTCTCTCTCTAGTTATTGTGCTAGAAACGTGCCTCACAGAAAAATACAGGACTCTTTGGGATTGAGCAAAAAAATGTGCCTTAATTTGAAACATCACTATATAGCACCACAAAGAAATTGGATCATTGTTTTTGTACATGATCCTCAAATATTTTCGCACTTGGGAAACGACCTGGTCACTTTTTGCTAGTAGTGTTACTTAATAGATTTGTGCTTTTGGGTGTCATGTTTTATAGGTAGGTATTTTTTATTGGGCCAACATATATTTACATGTGATCTTTTAAAAATGCAACACACCCCTTTTCCTTAGACAAACATTTAATTTTTATTTCAAAAGCACATATATTTTTATGATGAAGTATGATCCCATTTGGTCTTATAGCTCATTTTAAACATCTATGTGCAATTACTTTGTTGCTTAGCAGGGGTAGTGTTGTATGACGCCAAAGTACTAGCAGTGTACTCGGTACCGGCCTACAGTGTAAAATAAAAAAAGGAGCACATTGGCAATGAGAGTACGTGCTGCAGACATTAAAAAAGAAAGAAGCCGTATGAGAGCGCTATCAGTGTCCTGCAAAGCTTACAGTCTAAGCTGAACCAGCTCAGTAGAAATGATCATCGCAACCCTGTAGAGGCGGGCAGCCATCTCCAGTCCTCAAGGGCCACCAGCAGGTCAGGTTTTAAGGATATCCTGGCTTCAGCACAGGTGGCTCAGTTATAATGACTGAGCCACTGACAACATTATTTGACAATGAAAAACCCTTTCCGTTGATTTTTTTCTGTGTGTCGTCTTTAATCCTTTGACCAACATCAATTGATTTTATTGTATGTGAGTTCGTGACATCGCATAGACCTCCTTTTCCACACGGAAACTGTTGTTGAACAGAACTCTTCAAGGAAACACTAACCTACAGTATGTAAAACATCGATACCAAACTTCAGTGATATGGTTTGTAATTTACACTGTAGGTATTCTGATTGTTTTCTTTTTTCGTAACTATATTAGTCGAAATAGTAGTTCTTTTCTGAGCGATGATAATAGAAATGGTATAGGTAGATATGTTTTTACCCAGTCTTCCAATATGTGCCTACAAAGTAATGGTGGACGTTTCTGAGTTCCCATTAGGTAGGGCAGGGGAGCGCAAACATTTGTTCCCTGCGCCCCCTGCCAGCTGTTCCCCTATCTCTGGTGACGTCACATGGCCTCGCTGCGTCATTTGACGCCACGTTGCCATGGCGACGCGTCTAAGAAGCCTCCGGAGCCAAATTAAGTGATGTTTACAGAGGCCTTCACCGCTTCCCCGGCCTTCGGGAAACGCGCGGGGCCTCTGTAAACCCCGCAGTCAGCGTGCCCCCCAGTTTGCGCACCGCTGAGGTAGGGGGTGCCATCAGTATGCTAGTGAGGAACACGAGTCAGATTCCCAAAGCAATTCTGCACAAAGTTTTATGTTATATACCATTTACACCATTCATGTGAGTTGTCTTTCCTTCTACCTTGATAGAAGCAGATTACTAATGTACTAGAAATGCGTTGCCATATCAAACTGAGGGGAGTTTTAACGTTTGTACTATACACAGTGAATAATGGGTTTAAAATGAATCTCAATACCCATTTGTCCACATTCCTTGCAACATGTGAAGCTGAATCATCAGTGAAAGGCACTCAGGTGATACAGCACATCCCAGTACTTGCCAGTCACATAATCAGAGGGCACACTTACCAAAGACTTTCTGTTTCCCAAGGAATGCTTCAGTAAATAATAATTTGGGGTATATGCAAAGAGCAGTGGCCAAAAAACTTATTGGAACTTATAATTGCATTTCACCCAAATCATGGAAATATAAACAAATACGATCACTTGCTTTTTATAGTAAGTACATTTTGTAAGTGTTTATAATGTCTTCTGTATTCGTCATTGGATAGTGTTATGAAGAGAGATTATGAAATATAGGCAATCTGTTTGCATCCAGTCAGTTGTGGACGCATTTAAGCAGCAATACAGTATGACCCCTTTCCATTTTAAGTGAGCTTGGTGTTCAGAACGTGCTATAGGTAGCCATGTGAATTAGGAGTCGAGGACTGGTCCCCGGAAAATATTTGTGGGACATAATGGGAGTCTTGTGCTGTGCGTTTTGCTGACTGCATTACAGTATGGGTCACATGTCGACGTGGGTATTGTTGAAACAGAATGGTTAAAACAAACATTTCTCACAATAGCTCTGCAAGTACTTGATATCTATTGGTTTTCCTTGGTAATTTTGCATGTTTCCTTGTGATTACACCCTTTTAGGAAATACAACATGAAAATACAGTATACTAGCTGAGAGACCCGGCATTGCCCGGGATGTAATGTTCCTGCTCTCCTCTCTCTCCTCCCCCCTCTCTCTTTTTCCCTGTCTCCCCCCTCCCTCTCCCCTCTCTCTCTTCCCCTGTCCTCCCCCCTCTCTCTCTTCCCCTGTCTCCTCCCCTCTCTGTTTGTCCCCCGTTCCCATCAATCCAGCTCCCCCCCATTACAGGTCCGGTCCCCCCCCCCCCCCATTTACCGGTCCGGCCCCCCCCCCCCCCATTTACCGGTCCGGTCCCCGGACCCCTTTTCAGCTCCGTTCCCCCCTCCTTTACAGCTTCATGCAGTGTGTGCGCGTCAGTCAGTCAGTGTGTGTGTGCGTGTCAGTCTGTGTGTGTGTGCATCAGTCAGTGTATGTGTGCGTCAGTCAGTGTGTGTGTGTGCGTCAGTCAGTGTGTGTGAGTGCGTCAGTCAGTGTGTGTGTGTGTGTGTGTGTGTGTGTGTGTGTGTGTGTGTGTGTGTGCGCGCGCGTCAGTCAGTGTGTGTGTGTGCGCGCGTCAGTGTGTGTGTGTCAGTCAGTCAGTCAGTCAGTCAGTCAGTCAGTCAGTCAGTCAGTCTGTGTGTGTGTGTGTGTGTGTGTGGCGCGTCAGTCAGTGTGTGTGTGTGCGAGCGTCAGTCAGTGTGTGTGTGTGTGTGTGCATCAGTCAGTGAGTGTGTGTGTGTGCGCATCAGTCAGTAGGTGTGTGCGCGCGCGCCAGTCTGTGTGTGCGTGTGTGTGTGTGTGTGTGTGCGTCAGTCAGTGTGTGTGTGTGTGCATCAGTCAGTGTGTGTGTGTGTGCGTCAGTCAGTGGGTGTGTGTGTGTGTGCGCGTCATTCAGTGGGTGTGTGTGTGTGCGCGTCAGTCAGTAGGTGTGTGTATGTGGGCGCGCGCCAGTCGGTGTGTGCGCGTCAGTGGTGTGTGTGTGTGCGCGTCAGTCAGTGGGTGTGTGTGCGCGTCAGTCAGTGGATGTGTGCGTCAGTCAGTCTGTGTGTGTGCGCGTCTGTGTGTATGTGTGTGAGTCAGTCAGTGTGTGTGTGTGCGTCAGTCAGTCGGTGTGTGCGCGTCAGTCAGTCGGTGTGTGCGCGTCAGTCAGTCGGTGTGTGCGCGTCAGTCAGGTCGGTGTGTGCGCGTCAGTCAGTCGGTTGTGTGTGCGTCAGTCAGTGTGTGTGTGCGCCAGTCAGCCAGTGTGGGTGTGCGCGTCAGTGTGTGTGTGCGCGTCAGTCGGTGTGTGTGTGCGCGTGCGTCAGTCAGTGTGTGTGCGCGTCAGTGTGTTTGTGCGTCAGTCAGTGGGTGCGCGTCAGTGTGTGTGCGTCAGTCAGTGGGTGTGTTTGTGTGTGCGTCAGTCAGTGGGTGTGTGTTTGTGTGTGCGTCAGTCAGTGGGTGTGTGTTTGTGTGTGCGTCAGTCAGTGGGTGTGTGTTTGTGTGTGCGTCAGTCAGTGGGTGTGTGTGCGCGTCAGTCAGTGGGTGTGTGTGCGCGTCAGTCAGTGGGTGTGTGCGCGCCAGTGTGTGCGTCAGTCAGTGGGTGTGTGTGTGTCGTCAGTCAGTGTGTGTGCATCAGTCAGTGGGTGTGTGTGCGTCAGTCAGTGTGTGTGTGTGTGCGTCAGTCAGTGTGTGTGTGTGTGTGTGCGTCAGTCAGTGTGTGTGTGTGTGTGCGTCAGTCGGTGTGTGTGTGTGTGCGTCAGTCAGTGTGTGTGTGCGTCAGTCAGTGTATGTGTGCGCGTCAGTCAATGTGTGTGTGCGTCAGTCAGGTGGGTGTGTGTGCGCGTCAGTCAGTGGGTGTGTGTGCGCGTCAGTCAGTGGGTGTGTGTGTGCGCCAGTGTGTGTGTGTGCACGCATCCGGCTGTGTGTGTGTGCGTCAGTCATTGTGTGTGTGTGTGTGTGTGTGCGTCAGTCATTGTGTGTGTGCGCGTCAGTCAGTGTGTGTGTGTGTGTGCGTCAGTCAGTGTGTGTGTGCGCGTCAGTCAGCGTGTGTGTGCGCGTCAGTGTGTGTGCGCGTCAGTAAGTCAGTGTGTGTGTGTGTGTGTGTGTGTGTGTGTGCGTGCGTCAGTCAGTGTGTGTATGCGCGCCAGTCCGTGTGCGCGTCAGTCAGTGTGTGTGTGTGTGTGTGTGTGCCAGTCTGTGTGTGTGTGCGCCAGTCTGTGTGTGCGCGTCAATGTGTGTGTTTGTGTGTGCGCGTCAGTCAGTGTGTTTGTCAGTCTGTGTTTGTGTGTCAGTCAGTGTGTGTGTTTCAGACAGGCAGTTCGTGTGTTGCAGTTCGTGTGTCAGTCAGTTTGTTGGTGTGTGTCCCCCCCCACCCCCCCTCTGATTTTTCTCGGCCCTGTCGCGGTTGGGGGTGGTTGTTGATACCTGCTCGCGCTCCCGGCTTCCCGGCCTGGCAGCCACCTCTGCTGCGGGGGGGGGGGGGGGAGAGTAGGGGTGGTGGTAGCTGCTGGCGCCACCCGGCTTCCCGGCCCGGCCGCGGGGGAGGGGGTTAGGGGGGGGACGATCAGGTACCTAGCAACTTGTGAGAGACGGCGGCGTCGGTTACTCGGCGGGAGGCGGTGTTTCAAGAGGTGAGGTGGAGGAGGGGGAGCGTTTGAGGTGAGGCCTGTGGTGCCGAGGAGCGTGCGCCGCTGGCCGTGGGTAGTGGTGCAGAGGCTGGGGTTTGCTGTGGCTGTGGGGGGGGGGGGGAAATGTGGGGAGAGGAGAGGTGAGTAGGCGGCGGCGGCGGCAGCACCGAGGAGCGGGCAGCGTGGGTGAGTGGGACCAATGAGGCGTGCAGGCGGGGCTGGTCCACGGACCAATCTGATTGGCCAGAGGGTGAGTGACAGACCAACTGACCAATCAGATTGGCCTTATCAGATTGGCCTTTGGGACAGACATACAACGTTTTAAAAAATATATAGATAGATACATATAGTTAACTGTAATTTCACCTGTACTTGATACAGGCAGCACACAAACAATACCTAAACAGAAAGAGATTTTAATGAACACTCATTAACAATGTCCACATTGTACCTGAAATACCTGTATGGGACCTTATGTGCTTCCCGCTCTAAAATCCATGAAACAAGCCAATGGGACATCTCATTATTTATGTTAAGGTAGTAAACATTGTGTACTGTAGCTGCTAGGCCT